>NC_134408.1:50103945-50381630 GCF_038048845.1 Mixophyes fleayi
TGTCCAATTCTCCCACAGAAACCGAGCATTGTTTTCCGCAAAGCCCTGATTTGAAGAAAAAGTTAGTACAAAATCACCTTTCCCCAAAACTATCCATACAAACTACCCTGATCCCACAACAAAAACAGTTAGGCTTCTACAATTGCGGAAAATGCATAGCATGCAGAACATGCGGTGTGAGAAGCACTAAACCCATCCACACCTTCCAATCAACCTCGACTGACCGAACATACAAGATTAAAGACTTCATAACTTGTGAAACCAAAGAGGTAATATACCTCCTCCAGTGTCCATGTAAACTACAATATGTAGGGCGAACAATCCGACCGCTAAAAGTAAGGTTAGCGGAACATACGAAACATCAAACGGAGCCTACACACTCACAGCGTTTCACATCATTTTCATATAAAACACAATAGTGATCCATCCTTACTTACCTTTATGGCAATTTCAAAAAATCAAGAAGAATTGGCGAGGTGGAAATCTGACCAAAAATATCAACAAAGAAGAACATAGATGGATTTTTCAACTAGATACCCAGACTCCCAAAGGACTTAATATTGAGTTCGATATCTGTAGTTGTCTGTGAAACTCATCACGTACGGCAAGGTCAGATGCGCACCGTGCTGACATACCACACAGTCCATGCCCGATCCCACCCGAACTCGGAGGCGATACTGTGTAGGCCTGACAAGTACCCATTGTGCGAACGATGGAGAATATCAGGTTCAGCACGGTGCGCAATCTGTAGAGTTAATCTCCCTACCTAGTGACAGAGAACAGACGCTAACTAATAACGGAACTAACACCCCGTATGATTGCTAGTAATGCACCATCATCAGAGTGAAAATATCAGCCACTTATTGTCAACCATCTATTTATATATTTTATCCATCTGTTCTAATAACGATACACTAGATGAGTGCAGAAGTATAACACTCCCATTATACTGTATCTCTTTAATTGAAGTCATTGATCACTTTCCTAATCGTAAACATATATACCATCCACATCCATCCATCTATATATGGACATAGATGTCTAATTCTGCTTTATCTATATATTTATATATATGTATCAATACACGTATACACAATCATTATGGCTATATCTCTGTACATACACACTCAACTCCACATTTGGAGATATGTGAGACACATGACCCAAACTGCACCTTAAACATCAGGAACAGTCAGTTTCTCCCTCTCCTTTCCCCCCCCCCCCCTCCTCCCTATACATATCATGCGGTATCCCGCATTTATACATCTACAACATTACTATGATGTGAGTTTACTAAAGTGTGCTTAAATATAGATTACTCTTGCACTCTGGTTTATATAAGTATTACATACAACAAAGTCCTCTGGAGACATGTACATTCGTTATGTTGTATTTCCATTTTTGATCAATCTACACTTATCAACGGTAAAGGACAGATTACGTTGAAACGCCAATCACATAAGAACATGTGACTCAGAAGATCTGAATACTCCAACACAGCGTATATAAGACCCGCCCTCCCCTACACATACATCACTGCCTTGAAGAAGTCACCTAGGTGACGAAACGCGTCGGCCTATCACGCATCACTTCCGGTTTGTGCACATCCGGTCGTGACAGTCAGGAAGCGTGCGTTCCACAGCTGGCACGCACGCCGACATCCCGCTCGCTACTCTGCTCTCCAAACTATCCATTCTCTCGGCCTCTGGATTATACACTGAATAATCCTCGCGAGGATCACCTATCTTAGGTTTGGACCCCACACGGATTACACCAGGTTTATCATCGCTACATCAGGATCTCCGCTGCATCCTGGATTGGCTCAAGCGCAAGTAACATTACCCCTTTACTCCTCCGCTGGACATTATTTTGTTCATTTTAATCATTTTATTTTATTTATTGTGCTGGACTATTGGAGACTGTTTTTCATATGCAACTGTCGTTGTTTTCTTTTCCCCTCCTCCCCCTCCTATCTGGATCATACATTTCTGGATACCCTGCATCCGCAGGACTCTAATCTGCTCAATATTGGTTTACCGTCTGCTCCACTCCTTTCAGTATTATTGGATCATTGCACCCTAGATTTTTTATATGAATATGTTTAATATATATGATGTACTTATGATGTATAGATGATGTCTATTTACACCCCTGTATATGATTCATATGTCCTGTAATCCACCAAATGTATATTTAATACCAGTTGATAAAGGCATTTTTACCACATTAGGCTGATCTATATTAATCCATATTTAGGTCTAGCGCAGAATATTACTGTATTAAAGCTCTATCTCAGGTTGGACTAACCTGATACTCTGCTGCTTTTACCTATACACATTCGTAGTGCGCTTCCTCTGTTCTGCTCATTACCTGTTACTAATTAGTCCTAGGTTAGCTGCACACGAATCACACGTATACAACACCACCCATGGGTATTGCTGAATTTAGAAACACTAGACCAGCTAGGGCCGCAGAATCCTTTTTTAATATACATAACACCATAGATCTTGGTGATAATGGAGGTACATTCTGTCAGCACTTTCTACAACTTGAAAAATTATTAGAAAAGGAAAATAAAATATGGTGGGATAAACAAACACTTCTGTGGTACCAACAAGAAAAATTGATCCCTAAAGGCCTACATATCAAAAAGAGCCCCACTCACCATCTACAAGATCCATCATTTCTGGCAAAATGGCAAGACATCCTAGACACATGTTCCAGGAGCCTGATCGAATTAATTGTAGAAGTTAGGAACATCGAACTCATTAACTAGAGTCAGATATCACTGACCTAGAGACTGTACTTAACCCATTTAAAACCCAACAAGAATATGCCACTCTAGAAGGCTTAATAAAAACCAGGCTCAACAACAAAGAAAACACACTTATACAAATTAAGAAGAGGAAACTCCTACGAGACAAATTTGGTATCAAAGGCCCTGCACACAAAAAATCCAAACAATGTCCACAGCAGACCATAACGAGGTCACGAGATAAAAGCACCAAAAAATCCCCCAATCACGCGCATCAGGTACATAAGGAAGTATACAGTCGCAACAGCTTAAAAACACACAAAAATATTCCTACATATAAACGGCTAAATCTAACTTACCAACAATATATGACCAAGCTACATTCCAAACACATCCCCCAGAGACACAAACAAACTAAACCTACAGTTAATACATCCTCATCTTCATCAGAAGATGAATCATCAACATCATTTTCAATTTATGAAATCGATCATGACCCCCACTATGATAATCTAGTGAGAGAGTCATTTGGGCAAGGTTGGCTCGACCTTAATTTGACTGATATCATACAAAGCGAAGACCCTGTTCTTAGCGACACAATCCAAGGACCTGACCATCTAGATTTAACCAATACTAATCCAACCCTGGTACCTTTTTTAGGCATCAGCCCAAAAAATCCAACACCAGATCCACCACTAACCTCCACATGTCAACAGACTACACTAACTCCACAGATAAAAAGGAAACTCCACCAAAACGACATAGAGGCCGAAGAGGCGGCAAAAAAAGTAAAAATAGTCTAATCAAACCATCTAAAGAGGAGTTGCTTCAAGGTATCTTCAATCTTAGCAACTTCCAATTAAAAACGCCACACGCATCTCTGTTACACAAGGGACTGAAATTTGCCCCCGCTAACAAACCAGACAAATTTGAAATGTATCTCGACTTACACAAATTCACTCGTAAACTTACTCTAAAGAAATATTTCCTCAGACACCCACTACAGACTAAGAACGCGACAACTATATCAACATACAAACACAGCACACTAAAACCAGCATCACACTTCAACCCCACTTTTCTTAAAGGTCCTCTCATACAAACATTTGAACATATGGTCATGGATGATATTCAAAAAATGAATACAACCACCACATCCAACCGCATCAATCTTACTATACCTGAAACAAATGCTCTAAAAGAACTGCAACAAAATACCGACATAGTTATCAAGCCCGCTGACAAAGGCGGCGGGATAGTGCTGCCTAATAAGCAAGATTACATTAAAGTAGCAAACGACATATTAGATGATTCCACCACATATATCAAACTAAAGACAGATCCCACTACTCCATTCCAACAATCATTGACAAAATTGCTCAATGTAGGCTTAGAATCGGGAATTCTAACAAAGAAAGAACACGACTTCATCTCCATCACACACCCAACCATCCCAGTATTTTACTACTTGCCAAAAATACATAAAAGTGTCACACAACCACCGGGAAGACCTATCATTTCCGGTATCAATTCCATCACCTCCAACTTATCCCAATACATTGACCATTTCCTACAACCCTACGTTAAAGTTCAACAATCATACATCAAAGACACTACACATATCATAAACATCTTATCCGAAGTGGAGTGGAGTGATGATCTCTGGCTCATTACCAGCGACGTCACTTCCCTCTACACTGTCATTGCCCACCACCAGGGATTACAAAGCATTGAGCATTTTCTCTCCAACGACCCTACCATGCAACCACTTCAAGTGAAATTTATCCTAGACAGTATTCAGTTCATACTCACCCACAACTACTTTTGGTTCCAAAACACCTTCTATCTGCAGACTAGGGGTACTGCCATGGGGACCAGGTTTGCCCCGAGTTACGCTAATCTGTTCATGAGCAGGTGGGAGGAACAACACATATGGTCCAACCACCAATATGGGGCAAACCTGGTCCTATGGCACAGGTACATAGATGACGTAATTGCCATATGGAGAGGTGATGAAACATCACTTAACTCCTTCATGCAAGATCTGAACACCAACCATTTTAATCTCAAATTCACTACCAAATATAGCCGTCACGAAATAGAGTTTCTAGATTTACTGATCTTTATCCAGAATAGCCATATAGAAACCAAAACATTCCAAAAACCCGTCGACGTCAACAGCTATATTCTCGCCACCAGCAATCATCACCCACAATGGCTTAATAATATCCCATATGGTCAATTTACAAGAATTAAGAGGAACTGTTCACAACCACATCATTTTGCAGAACAAGGGCATCAGCTCAAACAACAATTTCTTGAGAAAAATTACCCTATAGATACCATTGAATCAGCATACAAGCAAGCTGAAGTTAGAGAAAGAGAATCCTTACTCCATCCAATACATTCCCCAAAAAAATCCACACAACAAGAGAAAATACCTTTTATCACGAACTACAGTAACCAAGCTTTCAAAATCCAGAGAATTATAAATTCACACTGGAACATACTCAAACAAGATCCTGAATTGCGTCCAATTCTCCCACAGAAACCGAGCATTGTTTTCCGCAAAGCCCCTGATTTGAAGAAAAAGTTAGTACAAATTCACCTTTCCCCAAAACTATCCATACAAACTACCCTGATCCCACAACAAAAACAGTTAGGCTTCTACAATTGCGGAAAATGCATAGCATGCAGAACATGCGGTGTGAGAAGCACTAAACCCATCCACACCTTCCAATCAACCTCGACTGACCGAACATACAAGATTAAAGACTTCATAACTTGTGAAACCAAAGAGGTAATATACCTCCTCCAGTGTCCATGTAAACTACAATATGTAGGGCGAACAATCCGACCGCTAAAAGTAAGGTTAGCGGAACACATACGAAACATCAAACGGAGCCTACACACTCACAGCGTTTCACATCATTTTCATATAAAACACAATAGTGATCCATCCTTACTTACCTTTATGGCAATTTCAAAAATCAAGAAGAATTGGCGAGGTGGAAATCTGACCAAAAATATCAACAAAGAAGAACATAGATGGATTTTTCAACTAGATACCCAGACTCCCAAAGGACTTAATATTGAGTTCGATATCTGTAGTTGTCTGTGAAACTCATCACGTACGGCAAGGTCAGATGCGCACCGTGCTGACATACCACACAGTCCATGCCCGATCCCACCCGAACTCGGAGGCGATACTGTGTAGGCCTGACAAGTACCCATTGTGCGAACGATGGAGAATATCAGGTTCAGCACGGTGCGCAATCTGTAGAGTTAATCTCCCTACCTAGTGACAGAGAACAGACGCTAACTAATAACGGAACTAACACCCCCGTATGATTGCTAGTAATGCACCATCATCAGAGTGAAAATATCAGCCACTTATTGTCAACCATCTATTTATATATTTTATCCATCTGTTCTAATAACGATACACTAGATGAGTGCAGAAGTATAACACTCCCATTATACTGTATCTCTTTAATTGAAGTCATTGATCACTTTCCTAATCGTAAACATATATACCATCCACATCCCATCCATCTATATATGGACATAGATGTCTAATTCTGCTTTATCTATATATTTATATATATGTATCAATACACGTATACACAATCATTATGGCTATATCTCTGTACATACACACTCAACTCCACATTTGGAGATATGTGAGACACATGACCCAAACTGCACCTTAAACATCAGGAACAGTCAGTTTCTCCCTCTCCTTTCCCCCCCCCCCCCTCCTCCCTATACATATCATGCGGTATCCCGCATTTATACATCTACAACATTACTATGATGTGAGTTTACTAAAGTGTGCTTAAATATAGATTACTCTTGCACTCTGGTTTATATAAGTATTACATACAACAAAGTCCTCTGGAGACATGTACATTCGTTATGTTGTATTTCCATTTTTGATCAATCTACACTTATCAACGGTAAAGGACAGATTACGTTGAAACGCCAATCACATAAGAACATGTGACTCAGAAGATCTGAATACTCCAACACAGCGTATATAAGACCCGCCCTCCCCTACACATACATCACTGCCTTGAAGAAGTCACCTAGGTGACGAAACGCGTCGGCCTATCACGCATCACTTCCGGTTTGTGCACATCCGGTCGTGACAGTCAGGAAGCGTGCGTTCCACAGCTGGCACGCACGCCGACATCCCGCTCGCTACTCTGCTCTCCAAACTATCCATTCTCTCGGCCTCTGGATTATACACTGAATAATCCTCGCGAGGATCACCTATCTTAGGTTTGGACCCCACACGGATTACACCAGGTTTATCATCGCTACATCAGGATCTCCGCTGCATCCTGGATTGGCTCAAGCGCAAGTAACATTACCCCTTTACTCCTCCGCTGGACATTATTTTGTTCATTTTAATCATTTTATTTTATTTATTGTGCTGGACTATTGGAGACTGTTTTTCATATGCAACTGTCGTTGTTTTCTTTTCCCCTCCTCCCCCTCCTATCTGGATCATACATTTCTGGATACCCTGCATCCGCAGGACTCTAATCTGCTCAATATTGGTTTACCGTCTGCTCCACTCCCTTTCCAGTATTATTGGATCATTGCACCCTAGATTTTTTATATGAATATGTTTAATATATATGATGTACTTATGATGTATAGATGATGTCTATTTACACCCCTGTATATGATTCATATGTCCTGTAATCCACCAAATGTATATTTAATACCAGTTGATAAAGGCATTTTTACCACATTAGGCTGATCTATATTAATCCATATTTAGGTCTAGCGCAGAATATTACTGTATTAAAGCTCTATCTCAGGTTGGACTAACCTGATACTCTGCTGCTTTTACCTATACACATTCGTAGTGCGCTTCCCTCTGTTCTGCTCATTACACGGCATAGCATGCCTACAAAATACAGCAAAAGACATGACAAGGGACATGCAAAGAAGACGGACAGTCGGCATGAGACATAAGGTACAGATGGCCCTACTCATGAGAGCTTACAACATAGAGGGATTAATTGCCTGTGTATTTGTAGCTGCTGACAATTGGTGTAGCAAAAGATGTAAAATGTGTTTGAATCTCGATTGCAGTCTGCAACAGGAATAATTTATTAATGCATAGTATGTCTATTATATGACATATAAAGGCCTAATTTTGCCAAAACATAAACTATAAGGACCAGATAAAGAGTACTATTTGAGAAAAAACAAATGCTAAGCAAAATGAAGAAAAATGTTTACATATAAGCATTCCTGGATTTAATGCTCCATAACCTTTGAATTCTCATTGAATAAAATCAACATCCCTTATTAATTTAATTTAAAAAAAACTGGATATGTTTGCTACATACTTAATACTTAAGTCATTGCACTGTATTAAAAATTAATAGTGATAGAAGCTAAAGTATTTTGTGAATAGTAAGTATTAAAATTATTATGGCTCCGTTCTCTCAGTTATTGTAGACTGTTTGGGCCTGAGTTATTAAGGAAAGTAAGGTAAAAAAAAAGCAGTAAATGTTCTCTGGGACAAACCATGTTACAATGCAAGGGTTGCAAATTAGTTTATTATTTTGCACATGAGTTAAACAGTGGCTGTTTTTTCATCTAGCACACAAATACGTGATAGCTTAAGTTTTACACTGAAATCTAAAGTTAATCTAGGACATACCCTATTCCAACTATAAATCTGTCCCCACATTTTAAATTTACCTCCCCCTCCAATGCAACATGGTTTTGTCAAGGTTCACTGTTACTTCTTTTTTGATTTACTCTCCTTAATGACTGAGGCCCATTTATGTCTTAAAACAATGTATTTTATTTAAATAGCATTTACTTTCTTTAACATTATTTTGTAGTAATAATAATACAATAATATTGGAAATAATTGAGTTTCAATTTTGAATAGATAATTATGTTTTTTTTTATTTATTGCTTCAGTTAATTTCTTGAAAGGAAAAAAGCCTATGATATATTCCAGTACTTATCCTGATTTATGCAATTATAACTTGCATTACTTATATCTATGACTCTCCATGAAAATATGGCATGTGTAGAAATAAAAGTCAAGTATTAACATTTTCTGTATCTCTTCAGAGACATTTTTAATGTTTGCATGACTCAATATGTTTATTTTAGCAATCTTGCAGGTTACTAAACAATAAAATATAAAGCTAATGTGTTCAAATTCAGTAATGAATATGTTTCAATTAGTCTCAAATGTTTGGGTTGTAAAACACTGAAGAATTATAATTTATTTATAAATTCAGAAATAGTGGTAATAATTTATCTTTACATAATTCATTTAAGTATAATTTATTGGCTAGTAGCACCTATCCTTATCATTTAAGAGTTATCTAAATTCATATATTAGTGATAGCTTTTATATAATTAATTTTCTAATTATACTAACTCCAATTAAAGAGTAGTCTTTCCCATAAATTTATACAAAAATATCCAATGCCAATACAAGCAGAATAACTTATTTCGCTACTAATTTCTGAAGGCTTGCCTCATTCTATTATCAACCCATTTTGAATGAATGTATTCATTTAATTTGCTCTCAAATCTGTCTGATATATAGAATGAAACATTTCTTAAGAAATGTATGTTGGCAAGATGAACCAATGTCCTAGGAAGAAGCTATAGCGAAACGTACGTCGGCAAGATGATGTCATGATAACGACGTCATTCTTATGCAACCTGATCCTGGTGACAGAATAGCAGTGATTACTAAAGCCACTGACTTAATATAAAATGTGCAACACTATTAAATTAATTCACTATATTAATAGGTTACAATTACAGTGTGGACCTGAAAGTATGCAAAATTATATTTCTTAATTTGGTAATATTACTTTGGAATTTTCACTTTGTGCCCTTTTCCTCAATAAGGCTATCAGACTCAATATACATTTAATGTTTTGTCTGTATAATATTATAATATGTTTAGAAAGTCCTAAACATATTAAGAAAGTTAAACAAGATTGGAGAGTGGGAAATTTCATCTAAAAAATCTCCAGGGAAGAGGCTAGGTGGACCTATGATATGGTTACATTGGCACCACAGGGCCTAAACCTGGACATCGATCTAGGGAGCTTTTTGAACCATTAAGAGTCATTCTTCCATTAACAGACCCTTCCTAACAAAACATTTAACTGCATAACCATACAAGTGGATGTGTAGATATACACACATATGGGTGCTTCCATCTTAATCCATTCACTCTATAGGTATCATTTATTTTAATCTACTTGGATTTGGAAGATCTTTTCAATGAATTACATCTATAGATATATCACCTGAAAAACAATGGAGCTTTTATAGATTGGATGGGCAGCACGGTGGGTAAGTGGTTAGCACTTCTGCCTCATAGCACTGGTCATGAGTTCAATTCCCAACCATGGCTTTATTGGTGTGTAGTTTTATGTTCTCCCCGTGTTTGAGTGGGTTTCCTCCGGGTGCTCCGGTTTCCTCCCACACTCCAAAAACATACTGGTAGGTTAATTGGCTGCTAACAAATTGACCCTAGTCTCTCTCTATGTCTGTGTGTGTGTGTGTATGTTAGGAAATTTAGACTGTAAGCTCCAATGGGGCAGGGACTGATGTGAGTGAGTTCTCTGTACAGCGCTGCGGAATTAGTGGCGCAATATAAATAAATGGTGATGATGATGATAGAAGGTGTTCCCTTGTTTCAAGGATGTGTATATTTGTAAGGGTAATACAAATCAGGATCCTTCATGCATAAAAAATTGTGACCTAATCAGACTTTTTCGTTGTAATGCAATATACGATACTAAGATTAATATTGTCATGTATGATTAAAAATAACAAGCCCCTTAGGCAGACCAATATATTTACATATTTCCTAGATTTTAACATAGTATTATCTGTGTTTGCAACATTTTTTCTAATATCCACAATGAATTCTGGCAATAGCGCCCACCTCCACGGTTATCCAATCAGATATGGAGAGGAGGAGTATATAAACCCTAAGGATTCATACCAATTTATCCCTGAAGAAGTCTCATGTATCGAGGTGAAACACATTGGATAAAGACTATAGACAACATCACCAGACATTCAAACCTCTAGCTTGAGGGCAGCCTGCACTTTCAATACCATTAGAGCAATCCGGCATTGACTAACAACATCTATGTGTCGGAACGAAGAAACTCTCACTGCGCATATGCAGCGCCACTGGTCACTTTCCCCAAAACTTCCAGAGCAGCAGCAGACACCTGAAATCAGCGCCCATTGCTCACAAGGGAGGTAAAAGGACATTCCATGATGGAAGGAACAGCGTGAGTCTCACGGCACATATGTAAGTAGAGCACCGTTCAGTGACTATTATTTTACCCACAATGAATTACCTTTCAGCATATTGTTTTATATCGGAATGCGTTTCAAGCCTAATAGCTAACTCATACTAGTGATTTGGAAACAAATCACTATTCTTAATTCTTGACTACTATTCTTGATTCTGGACTGTGATACTTCCAACACTTGAACAATTTAATAGCTTACCTGCTACAGAAACGTTACAATTTACTTGGACTTCACATTTGGACTCTTAGAAAATTTGTGGACATGGTACAGATATCCAGAACTTTAGATCACTGTATTGGACTTTTTATATTTATCATTTTTATTGCATGCTATATTGTATAGTTTATACTTGTGTTCTGGCCGAAACATTTGTTTACTATAGCAATGCTAATAAATCTATTATACCCACAATGACCTTACTACCTATATTTAGTAATTAGTAATTTATTGTATATTTATTGAAGCATTCTATTCAGCTCTTTTGAAAAGATCTGGACAAATATATTTATTTTTCACTGTAAGCCACAGTGGCAGTCCAGATTCTGGCCTTAGGTAGAACGGGTGGGCCTTGGTGAGCTAAAGGAGGAAGGGGGGGGGGACAGAACAAATAAAAACATACATTAGCAGAATGTAAACCACGTGAAATGTACACATACTGGCTCAGCACACCATGTACCATGTAACATGATTAGCAAATAAAGGCACACTGAGTGACTCTTATTAATGAAGCACTGGGAAGCCAAAATAATTGAGTACTAACAGACAAAGCTAGTATTTTGTTTTTAATTGATGTTAAAAAGTTAAAAATGGTTTTCTCCAGGATGGGATGAAAGTGTTCACTCGGGGTGGGATGAAAGTACACTCACATCTTTCCTCTGTATTGCTGTTAACATTATGATATGATCCCAATGGTGTGGCTCACTGAGGGTTTATTCAGCTAACTACAAATGCTCAGAAAATAAGGATTCATTAAACCTTTTTGGTGAAGTCTCACTCTGCATATCCTGGCACTCTCTGTGAAAGCAGGGCTGTGTATGGACATGAGGAAGTGTTTGGTCATTGGCATTGGTAAGTGGCCTTAAGAAAAGCACAACCTGGAATCCCTGAGAGAAAAGAAGGGATTGAACTGACAGCCTCACCACAGACATCGCTCTCTTACCTGACTCTGCCACATCTGTAGTTTCATTAGAGGTATAAAGAATCCATTGGTATTATGGTATTTAAAGCAGAAGTGCCCACTTAAAACAAACTCAAACTAACTGCCTGTTTATGAAGATAATGAACCATTGATTTATGTCAATCAATTTAATTCTTTAACTTGGGATGAATTAAGAGAGCTGTGAAGAGGAATTTCTTTCTGTTAGAACACAATGAAGTTCTCAAGTCTTTTAAAGAGATAGGTTTAAGAGTTGTGTTCAGAAAGGGAGAGACCCTTAGAAAGAAAATGGTACCAAGCTTATTTAAAAAGCAAGAGTGCTCTGATGTAAAGAAGACAGCTATGCGTAAATATTTAATTGGTTACCAACAAGACTAAAAGGCTTTAGGTGTAACAGAGCAGAAGAGGATGGATATTTGCTCATTTATTACTGAAGAAAAGGACATAATTAAGAACTTTATAAATTGTCAGTTAACTGTCCCCATTTACTTCATTGAATGTAACTGTGGTGTACAGTATCTAGGCAGGACGACAAGAACTCTAAACTTAATCCTGTACATAGCCTTTGAGGCACATTGTACATAAACACGGGGGGGGGGGGTGACATAATTGAGATTAGCGTAATGGGAATCGAGCAGATTAAATCCACAATGAGAGAAGGAGATAGATACAGTATTTCGTGCAAAAGAGAGGCGTTTTGGATATTTGCATTAAGGTCTGTTTTTCCAAAAGGTCTTAATGAGTCAACTAAAATAAATGCAATCTATTGTTTTTTGAGATTAGAGCAATAATTTCCTTTTCCTTTTTTCCTTTTTATAGTTATTTTATAAAATACACATATAGGATTTGAAAAGATATAGTGTTATGATCTGCCTTGTTTCTTTGTGTGCATTTTACTTTGTGTTATGATTTGCTTCGTTCCCTGTGTGCATATTACCCTGCAGTACCCGGATCCTCCAGAGGTGCTGCTGATTGGCCTTTCCTACCATCAGGGGTTAACTAGCACTGCTAGTTAATCATCCACACCTGTCTGTGGCATATGTATGCCTGCCTTTTTCAGAATCCTTGGCTGGTCATTGAAGTTCCTAGCCTGCTCATGTGTCACTGTTCCTGGATTACCTGCATGTGTCTCTGTTCCTGGTTACAGTTAAGTTATTTGCTGCATTTCATTATTATTTACTTGTTGTTTGCCAAGATCTGGAAATCCATTGTTCCATTCAGCCTGAACTGTTTACTGTTTATTTTGCCTACCCTGGACTATACTTTTCTGCAATAAACAGTTTAAAATGTTTACATCACGTGTCTGGCTCCATGGCTGTAATTAAGGAATTGGTTTTGAACAGAACCCTAACATATAGGTGTCATTATTACATATCAAGCAACAATGAAGAGACTATTTTTAATTTACTTGATATTTAATTTTATCTATAATAATAGAAGCAAGTGTAAAGTGGTCTATTCTTGATGTAGATTTGGATAATATCTGACTGTGCTGTGACAGTCACTTAAGAAAGCGATTCCTGTGTTGAGGTTGTTCGATCCCCTCTACTTTCTTTTCTCCAGGTTGTGCTTTTCTATTTACTAAATTTCCTTTTGCTTCTTAATATAGATCAGAGTTATTCAAAATGTGTTTTATCCCAATTATTTGGGTTTATAATATCTATAGATTACATTTTTAGCAATGTTTGGGGTTCTGCCTGTTTTTCACATTTGTTTCTGTGGCTGACTTAGAGTTGGTTATTGTATATATATGTAATGAGTCACACTGATTAAATACATGGGTGTTTTTATTTTTATTTATTTCTTGTGCAGGGTTCACTCTCTGTATTTGTTAGAATATTTTATTATTCCTATCATCCAAATGCCAGCATGATCGCTATGATATTTGATGTTTGTGATTTAAGTTGAAATCAAGTGTGTATAATTTGCTTTCCTACACTACTACAACTACACTAATTAGATTGAGGTTCGATGACTTCTTTATACCGCTGATAAAATCGCCAACACATGGGGCGGAGAAACGGGTAAGTAATAGAATTGACTGTATACCGAATCATTAAAGGATTTTATCATAATCATAACTCCAATATTGAACATTTTTATACTGTCTGTGTAACCTGGGTCCTGCCACTACAAGGAAGTGTTCATCTATCCAGTAATCAGCCGGAAGATAAATATCATCTTATGTATGCGTGACTGTTTTATCGCCCAAGGTTGTCTGCTAGTGGAATTTGCCAAAAACTGACTCTTAAGTGGCCAGAAAAATATTTAAATGCCACGGATTTCTGGAGCATTGAAAATCTCTGTGATTGATGTTGGACTTTAAAATAGGACAAAGTTGCCTCCATATGAAGGGACCTTTTCATATATGTGTTCCGAATTAAGATTTTGGAGATGACGTCTGTATTTTATTTTATGCTTTATGAGTGTTCTAATAACACAAATTATTACTGATCCCTTCCTATACCTGGATTTTTTTGTACTAAATAATGGGAAATTCCTGATGTTTATTTATTCATTTAGGAGACATTGAATCTGTTACAATTCCTATAGATAGGTGAATATTTTGGTGATTCCTATATTTGCTACTTAAGATATTCAGCTAATTAGGTGTTTTATTTGCCATGTTAAGATAGTCTTACATTTATTTACTCTCAATAAATATTAATTTAATGTACTCTGTGTGCTAGCATTTGGATGTTTTATAGGATGCAAATCTGGGATAAACTAAGCGCTCCTTACAGTTTTTTAGTATTAGTGGCTTTATACAGAGTTATCCATTAGTGGGAGCAACTCCTTTCACACTAATCTATGCACATATCCATCATCTAGCAATTATATAATTAGTATCATAAAAAACTATATACCTGCACGGACAAAGTGGAAGCAGCCCTCTATTTGGCAACACACAATCCACAAAAAAATGTGCTCAAACAAATCTATATACAATAATATGGAAATAGAGCTGGCGCTTGCAACTAAATGAATAAACTGAATAATGAATAAATCAGTTCCAATAAGATAGTTTATTGAAAAGTCCCAACTTGATTAGTATCACCACAATTCTGAAGATTCACTGTGGCCAAAGTTTGTTTCAAATTCTGACACTTTTCTCCACAGATATATATATATGAAAATGAAATCATCATAGCGTAACATATATCATCAAATACAAATACATAAAAAACATAAAACATGTAAAACATATTAGAAACTAGAAAATTCGGGCCGTCCAAAATCGGAAAACAACAACACTGGTAAGGCTGGACTCTTACCCCATCTCCAAAGGATACACGCATGTGGATAAAACAACTACCCCGTCCAAATGATCGGGTTGCCGGCTCGTTTTCTCCACAGGCTGTGGAGACTCAGAGCGAGTCAAGTCTGTTCAGTGTATGTTCTCTTTCTGGTGCCCGCCCCTTGCCGACGCATTTCAATTCAAGTAATCTTTATCAAGGCATTGGAGTCAGAACAAACACAGAAGTATTTAAAGTCATTTGATCCAATCATTGCGAAACTTCATTTACATATAATTTCTATGGTGACGGATTCATACATATAAAATTCAGTTTAACATAATTGGATAGCAAAGTTTACACAGCGTTTAACCACACAGGCCAAATCAAACATTCCCACATGACATACATATTTCTGTCTGGAAGAGTGGAAATATAATGTATCATAAATCTCAATTGAGTGCCAATAATCAAAACAAAATATTGGCTTCTTCAATCATTGAAATGAACTAGCGAGCATGGCGTGGAATAAATTAAATATTTTTTTAAAATCTATCTAAAATGGAGGAAGGTGAAAATGAATTAATTTTGGAGGGTGTACAGTTTATATTGAGGAATATTTTTTCTGGTACTCTGGTTATTTTTATTTACAGCTGCAGGGGACTGCCATGGGAACCATATTCGCCCCTAGTTATGCTAACATGTTTATGGGGTGGTGGGAAGAAGGCGACAGTTGGGTTAACCCCATGGAAGGGGCGAATCTGGTTTCCTGGTATCGTTATATTGATGATATTTTTTTATTTGGCAGAGGGACAGTTCTTCTCTGACTAATTTTTGCAATAGATTGAATTCTAACACTTACAATATCCAGTTGAGCTTTGATATAAGTAAACAGGAAGTAAATTTTTGGGATTTAAATATTTATGTTGAAAAGGATAGATTACGTACAAGAAATTATAGCAAACATATTGATTAGAATTCATTTATTCCAATAGATAGGAACCATTATGCGAAATGGCTTGAAAATATCCCCTTTGGGCAGTTTCAAAGAGTTAGACGTAACTGCACTAGGGTGGAAGTGTATAAAGAACAAGCCAAGACCCTTAAGAAACAATTTATGAAAAAGGATATAAGGAAAATCATTTAGATCAGATGATTGAGGAAGTAGAAGGAATGGAAAGGGAGAATTTACTTTGTCCGAAATCTAGTCAAAACATAGATAACAATAATAAGAAAAAGCAAGAAGTACCCTTCATTACGCAATACAATACTCATCATAAAGATGTAGAAAAGATTTTAAGAAAACACTGGCCGATTCTTAGAAAATATCCTGAATTGGAAGACATTATAATGGTACGTCCTCGTTTTATATATAGGAAGGCACCCACTCTCAAAGAAATCTTAGTGAAAAATGGGATTTCCAAACCCATAAAAGATCTGAATAAAACTAAAGGTTTCTCAAGATGTGGATTTTATTGCGTGCAATAAGAAAAATTGTATATATATGGTAGAGTGTAATTGTGGAAAACAATATATTAGTAGAACAGGACAGAGAATGAAAGAGCGTTGGAGTGAAAAAAAAGGATATGAATTACATTCCTTATCATTACATTGTAAGAATGAACATCAATGTAACATTACATCTATAAAATATTTTTGTGGATTGAAAAAAATCTGGGGAGATTGGAGAAAAAAAGATTCTAAAATAGCGTTAGCAAAAACAGAGATGAAATATATATACTCCATGGGAACCCTTGCACCAAGAGTTCTGAATTCAGACTTTGAGATCAAGTGGTTCCTGTTATAAAAATATTTTTGTATTAAGTATTTTTTATTTTCTAAATTGAGATGAGTAAGATTTTTTTTGCACATCTAGAAGTCCCCTTATTCATATACAAGCCATATTTATAGGGGGCTTTTTATTATGTTTGATTATGTTTTCCTCTTTTCATACATCTGAGTTCTCCTCATTTTCTACACCCCTTTTTCCTATTTCCTGGGTTTAATAACATAGAGGGAGGTATATATTTACATATTTGATTAAACATCACTAAACGTCCCATTATTTATAGTACGTGTTTTCTGGATGTATTTTTCTTTTCTTTTGTTATTTATATATGTGCTTGTTTTTACATTTATATGTGTGTATATATTTCATTATGGCACTTTATTATTTGTCATTATAACCTTTAGGGTTTGTAATTATGGATCTTAGTTCATTTCAATGATTGAAGAAGCCAATTTTTTGTTTTGATTATTGGCACTCAATCAAGATTTATGATATATTATATTTCCACTCTTCCAGACAGAAATATGCATGTCATGTGTGGTTAAACGCTGTGTAAACTTTGCTATCCGATTATGTTAAATGAAATTTTATATGTATGAATTCGTCACCATAGAAACTATATGTAAATTAAGTTTTGCGATAATTAGATGGAATGACTTTAAATTCTTCTGCTTTTGTTTTGACCTCAATGCCTTGATAAAGATTACGTGAATTGAAACGCGTCGGAAAGGGGCGGGCACCAGAAAGGGAGCATACACTGGACGGATGTGACCCGCTCTAAGTCTCCACAGCCTGTGGAGAAAACGAGCCGGCAACCCGATCGTTTGGACCGGGTAGTTGTTTTATCCACACCAGTGTATCCATCGAAGAAGGGGTAAGAGTCCAGCCTTACCAGTGTTGTTATTTTCCGGTTGTCGACAGCCCAAATTTTCTAGTTTTTTTATATGTTTTATAAGTTTCATGTTTTTTATGTATTTGGTGCATTAAAAGTTTTTTTAGAAAAAATAATGCACTATTAGCAGCAAATTTTGTTTTTCTGGGTATATAATGTGTGAATGGGATGATATATGTTACGCTATGATGTGATTTCTATTTTATTTTCATATATATACATTTCTGGAGAAAAGTGTCAGAATTTGAAATGAACTTTGGCCACAGTGAATCTTCGGAATTGTGGTGATACTAATCAAGTTGGGACTTTTCAATATACCATCTTATTGGAACTGATTTATTTATTATTCAATTTATTCATTTAGTTGCAAGCGCCAATTATATAATTAGAATTGTGTTTTTAAGCCTTTATGTTTTGAGCATAGATAAGCATATGCGATGACGATGGAGTTGAACATTCCATAGGAAATCTTTTCACAAAGTAAAGTAAACTTCTGTGAATCTTGGCTGGAGTTGTTTGATATGTACAATAAGAGAGATTTTAGCCATGTATTTCCCCATAGAAAAAAGAAGCAGTAAACAGGAAGAGATAAGTAACAACAAATCCTCTTATTCATGTTTGGAGTGATGCTAACAGCTACAGTGAAGAAATACAGCCTGCAGCAGAATTACAGTGTACCATGGTTCTTTTAGAGCAGTGGTCAGGGAACAGGGGTAAATTACCCCAAATGGGGTAAAAATGAAATTCCTGGGGGTAATGCTGTCAATTCACATGCTGTCAGTTGGATTGTAGACCCCTTTAAATGTGAAATTGCTGTTGTACCAGAAGAGCTTCAAGGGTTGGCAGAGGCACTTCTTGAACCTCAATGCAATAATGAAGTACATATTGCATTTGAGAACAAAGCAGATCTGTCATATTTTTGAATGTCAACAGCTGCATTCAAAATTGCACATGAGGAGGCAGTCAAAAAGTTGCTGCCTTTTGCAACAACCTACTTTTGCGAACAAAGATTTTCCACTGTAACAAACATAAAAACAAAACAGAGAGATTGATTGGACGCTGCAGACTGTATCCAAATTGCTCTGACATCAAAATGCCCCAATATTGATGCTCTCGTATCAAAAATTAAGCAACATCATTTCTCCAAAACCTGAAGTTTTGAAGTTGAAGCTTTCAAAGAAATTTTGAATAGATTCAATAAAATTGGAATTCCAATAATTAATAATATATGATTTCCTTCCTTTCAAATCAAGGGGGTAACGTCGGCGTATCTAAATATATTTGGGGGTAAAAGGTAAAAAAGTTCCCTGACCCCTGTTTTAGAGACTGCTGTCATTGTCAGTGCATGTAATACGGGTTTAAAGTTGGAAGATTATATCTGCAGGGTAGTACTATTGTTCTTAACATCCAGTTTCCAGAGTCCGTAGCTTCCTGGGGAGGTGAATATTTGTACATCATGCCTTATGTACTGCATACCAACATAGAACATTGTCCCCTACATTGTAACCTCACCTCTGCCCATAGTCATAATGCATTTTTATTTTAAATATCTATATTGCACCTTAAGGTACATGCAAGAGGATAAGCCAACATGTATATTCATGTCTGGAAATACTTGTTTGTTGAAAAAGATATACATCTGCATAATGCATTTTTCTTAATATTGTGATTTACAAAATCTGCCTGCAAGTCTATGTAGATCAATCATAAATCAAGCTGCATTCCTCAAACAGTTCATATCTTTGCATTGACAGACAAAGAGACTTTTATAAACAGTAGTAAAACATCAGTACATAAAAAAGTTTTACCTTTATCATGTGCCAACAAGGCCATCAAGGAAAGTAGTAATAAAAATACTTGCTAGTGAATTTGCAGGAGACCTGTTATGATTTATGTAAGTTGAAGAGGTCAAGAAATACATTCTTACAAATGTAATGGGTGTTTTTTATCAAAGACAGGAATTACCAGAATAATGTTTAAAGAAAAAAAAATAGCAGCACAATGTAAAAGCAGTGTTCTCCTGTTGTAACATAACTGCTTTTGTATACTCTACCATTGGCTTTATGCTCTTCTGTGAGGGAGTACTTTTCTTGCCTACATGATGGAGCGTGTTGGGGAAGACACGAACGCTCCTTTTATTCAGGATCTGGCTACTGTCAAGAAATTTAAATGAGATGCTCGGGATGGAGAAGGTGAGGCTTTGTAGAAATTCTTCTGAAGTTCTGATAGAGTGTAAAGTCAGTACAAACTAATGGATGAGTTCATCTAAACGGGTCTGCATGGGAGGTAGATGTCAAGACCTGCTAACTTGGAGAGATACCTTAGAGGCTTGCAGACTACATTTTTCTGTACTCTAATAGCAGTAGAGATTGGGTTGTCAGTGAGAGAAGAAGAATTGAAATTGAGAGCATGAGAATACTCATGTGTTCCATGTAGTGAAGAAAAAGTAAGAAGAAAAAAAAAAAAAAAAGTCCCACCATACATCTGTGTCAGCATTTCATCCAACTGTTTAAAGCTAGAGGGGATTAAGGTGACGACTGCTATGCAATGTCATAAGACCATGTATCAATAAATTATAGTGATAAAGTGATTTGTGCTGTCATGTGTTCCTAAAGTGAAAGACAAGAGAATGTGAATAAGAGAATGTCCATAAATAAGTCTTAATGATTTATTTACCAAATAAAGATTACCTGGCGCCTGTTATTTTTATCAGTGTCAACTGTGCATCATTTCACCTGCTTCATCTGCATGGCATCTGTTCTTCTGTTATCAAACCTACATACCCAGGGACACCTGTTTGCCAGCTTTGACACACAAGACATTGTGGTGTAAGAGACTGAGCTACAGTCATATGGTTGACCCAAGTACTACTTAAGCCTAACACACTACCACCACCCACAGAGGCAAACACTAGTTGCACTAGCTGTATAGAAACATATAGGAGCAGGTTAATCTTCCAACGCAATGTGGGCGCAACTTCCATTTAAAAAAAAACACACATAACTTGCAAATACAAATACAAGGAGATCTCAAGAAACATTTCCATTTGAATGTGGGTATAAATAAATTGCTGTATGCAGACAAACAGAACACACTGCAGGATACACACAATGCATATGTGCAATATTGTCACACGCCGGTCCCATAGATAGGTGCCGGCATTGTGACTTTCCTCTAGAAACTGGGATTGAGTCTACTCCTGCTTCTAAGAAACTACTTTTACTCAGGTGTTCCTTGCTGCCTAGTTTTGGACCTCCTCCCGATTCTCATTGGTTCTGGAGTATTATTTAAACTATCCATGGTCCTTGGCTCATTGCCTGTTCTTCGTGTTACTCAGTCTGCATTAGGTCCTGGCTGCCATTACCTGACTTCTCGTTTATCCTCTGCTGAACTTCTTGCTGCTGTTATCTGCTCGCTGAACTACTACTGTCTGTTGCCAAGGGTGCCTGTTACTTGTAGTTCCACGCTGGTCTCATCTAAAAATCCTCGCTGCTGTCAAACCTGCACGCTGAACTACCACTGTGAGTTGATTGTTGCACCTGTGGCTACTCCTGCACACCTGCCATTTGTACTTCCATGCTGGGTTCAATTGAGACTACTCTTCGCTGTTCATCTGCACGCTGAACAATTACTGTCTGCTGCCAAGGGTGCCTGTTACTTGTAGTTCTACGCTGGGCCCATCGGATATTCTCATCCGCTGTTACCTGCACGCTGAAGTTCTTCTGTGAGTTGTCTGCTGCATCCGTGGCTAATTCTACGACTCAAGTTCCTATGTCTATTCGGCTGATCCTACAGCGCTATTGATTCATTGATAATTCTATTACTGAGGGTACCTGTCATCAGTAGTTCTACACACGGCTTGGATCCTCCTCATTCCCCGCTACTTCTAGGTAACGAACTGTCTGATGTTTTTTATGTTTATCTTCATCATCTGGGACTGCTACTTGTAGAACCAACAAGTTCAATGTTTATTGTTTTTCCCTCCTGAGAATTACTGTGATACCTGTAACTCACCTGCTACGTAGAATCATCTCTGTCTTCGGATCAGCAGTTCTACATTTTCATTCTGTTGGGACTATTGCTTTAACAGTGATTCACATTTATCTTCCGTGTGTTACATTATTGGATCTACGTATTCTCCGTTTATCATCTTTACGTTTGAACTATTGTTTTACTCATCCCATGCAACTGTTAAAAGTTACCAACTATGAAGTAGCATGATGTGATCTGCATTCTGCCTGTAGTCCAATTGCCGTGTGTCTAGTATCTGCCGATATATATATATTATTAGTTCCTTTGTACCATCAGTCAATACATTGTCCTGCAGCACTACTTCTATCTCCAGTGTTTTATTACTATTATTACTTAAGTTTATGAGCCATGAACTTTATCCTGTGAACAGTAACATCCCCTGGTTCATTGTGTGCTACCTCCACTATCCTCTGTTAGTTCTTGCCTGGGAGACCGCGATCTGCGGAATAGGAGCAGCGGAGTCTATATCCCCTTGCGGGGATCACTGGTGAATACCTCCTACCCGTTAGACTCCGCACTCCTGGGCAAGTTCTATAGACAGAGGCAAGGGATCTACAAAACCATTCAGAGTCGTGACAAATATAGTCCTATTAAAATGCATGGAAATAATAAATAAATTAACAACTCTTAAAATACATTTTTTAAATTAAATACATAAATCAGGATGTTCTTAATGTGTACGGTATATAAAATACCTAATAGATACCCTGATCGAACTCAGCACACCCTTACTGTACATTGCCTACATTAATCTGTCCCTTTCCGCCCCCATTCCGTCCTTCAAGTCGTAGGCGCCCACAGTGTCATTTGAGGTTGGACATGGTGTAAGTCCCGTTCTTGCGCATGTGCAGAGCTATTTCATGCATGATATGACACACAAAAGGACTTACGGCTGAAGATGAATTAGGCCCACAGTGCGTAGTTAGGTGCCATAGAATATGAAATAAGTATTAATGGAATCCCTAGCTTGAAGAATTGCCAATCTGCAAAAGCTGAAATAAATGAAGGAGAAGCCAGACCACTAAGCGCGATGAGTATGCATATCAACTAGATTAAATTGGCAAATGTCTTCTCATTGGGTGCAACCAAAGAGTCATATTGCAGTATTTGTACCATTTACAAAAAATACTTTAAAATGTATGAAGCTTTTTAAATGCACATGTTCTATTAATTATACCAAATTATGTAAGGACATTTTTTACTAAATGCAATTGTTCCCATCTCTACTATAGTACAAAATGAGCCAGGTGAATATCTTTGGAAATATACTTACTTTCATTATTTAATCATATAAGTAATGCAAGTTATAGTAATAATGATTGTAAATATAAAGGTGTTTTACATATTAAAAAATGCACATCTTGAAGATGTATTTAAAGCTAATTTTATTAAAAACAAACTGCGCCTTTTCTAATTATTGTTAATGCATTCTCAAGTTAAATTTCCCTGTTCCTGCATGGTATTTCTCATATAATGTCAGCCGCTTGTCTCTTGACTTAGCCAATAGCTAAGTGGGGGCATTATTGACTCAACACATAGTGCAGTCAGTGACATAATTTGAAAACCACATAGTGGCTCCATGATGGGGAGTAGACCGTCAGAGACCAGAGATGGAACATTGCAGTGTTTTAATTCGTTTCACTCCGAATTTGATAGGTGCATATAAGTGACAAGGTTATACAATCATGGCCAAATGTTTTGAAATTGACACAAATAATGGTTTTCACAAAGTTTGCTGCTTCAGTGTTTTTAGACCTTTTTGTCAGATGTTGCTATGGTATACTGAAATAAAATTACAAGCATTTCATAAATGTCCAAGGCTTTTATTGACAATTACATTAAGTTTATGCAAAGAGTCAATATTTGCAGTGTTGACCCTTCTATTTGCCTAAAATAAAAAACCTTTGACACTTATGCAGCAACATCCAATTAATCTTTGAGTGCAAAGAAAATTTACTACAGGCTAAGATTTTAGTGCCAGAATAGGGAGGAGACTGGGCGTATGCACATAGTCAATGTAAAATAAGGGTGTGCCGAGCTTGAGCGCATGCAGCAATGACCGATTCAAACTTTGGGCATGTTTTTCTGTCCTATCACTTGCACCAGCTACAAGTCGGGCGCAGGTGCCAAATACTAGTGACGAGAGTCGTGTATGCACGCTAGAACATGTGTTTGCAATCAGGAGCAACTGTTAAAATGTGTTTTATGCACAGTAGACATTCATAACATCCTAATAAATGTATTTATGGGGATAAAATATTTGTCATTAATAATTATACATTATTATTAATAGGTGACATTAATAAAAAAAAAAAATCTCCGCGTTTGTTTTGGAACTTTATATTCCAAATATGTATTGGACGTATCCTGCAGTGTATTGTATGTTAGAGCAGAGTGCACAAAGACCAGTATTCAACAACTGGTGTATCTTTACATTCACTTCTTGTTAAATAGAGAAGCATGCATGCTTGATTTACATGCTTTATAATAAACAAAGCAAAACACAGTTTACGTTCATTTTGCATGCCTTAATGAATGCACAAGTTGCCCCTGCTCCACAAATGGTCTCAGAATTACTTAAGTTTCATGAGATGCAAAAAAATTAATGGACACTCAAAATGCCCACATTCGCTCCATCAGTCTAGTCTGTATGTCTATGGCAGGGTCTAAAATATTTGTCTTCTAATGAGAATACAAAAAATAGAATACAAAAAATAGATCACCCAATCAAACACCCTTTCCTACACATTGATCGAAGCAGAGTCTAGATAACAGCAGCCATTAATTCATTAACCAGCGCTGTCAGAGAGCTGAATTCTAACATCGCCTCTGACATATTTGTATGCTATATTTCCCCAGAAGCAAACTTATCAGGCCCATCTCCATCTACAGAAAGTAGCCACCCAAGCACACTAGCTACATCAGCGCCCCCTACTCCACCGTGACGTAGAGTGCGGATGAGCAAAGCATTAAGCAAAATATAAATGAATGTAGTTCATATTAATGATCCACATATGTTTGCAAATGTCTGTATACATTATTGTGATTATTAAAGGTTTCTGTAACATTCAAAAGAGCTATTATGCGCATTTTGGTTACATTTTAAAAGGTGGCACATGTTCTTTAACCATGGTATATGCAATCTTTTTGTTGTTTTGGTACAACACATGTATTCTGCGAGCTGAAACATATTTGTTGAATATAAGTATGTTAATATTATATCACCATAGGTAGCATTTGTGTATGTTCAGTAGAGGTGGCATTTGCATTTACAATACGCATACAAGATTAAGTGTGGCACAGGTATACGCCACGTTATAATCCTTATTAATTAGTAATGGTCTAAAATAAGGTCAGGAGTCTGTGTATGTCTACAGAGGTGTCATTAACCAGGAAAGACACCCATTTCCTGAGTCTCCTGGAATCAGAGCCGTAAGAAGATATTTTAGTGCCCTGGGCAAGAGATAACACTGGCACACCCTTCCACCCATCTTGGTGGAAGTAGATGCCGACTCTCAGTATTGGTGCACCGCCGGGGAGGCATAGTTATCCTGTGGTGTGGACATACCTAAACCATTCTCCAACACTGTATTGCACTCCCTAGCTGCCCTTGTAGTTTTGACTACCTGGTGATGCTACTGGTGTTTTCAGCTCTGTTGCTGCTTGGCCGGATCCTGCAATGTCGGAGTCTTGTTTGGAAAAGATATAGCTATTATTCACCTCCAGGAAATTTGAGCAGTGAGTGAACAATCCAGGCCTCCCTCCCCCTCAACCAGTTGAACATTAAATCAGATCCTTTATTTATTTAACAAAAAGACCTCCCCAAAATTTCATTGATAGCTTTCCCCATACAGCCCTGACAATAAATTAATAACATGTCATGTTTAATAATTAGGCCTCCTCTCTCCTCCTCCCAACATTAAATTAATAGTGTTTACATTTAAAAACTAAGCCTCCTTCCTCCCAACCAGCCACAACATTAAATAGCATTCCCATTTATTACGAAGATCTATTTCCCCACCACCACTCCTAACATTAAATAGCATTGGCATTCAATAAACCAACATATTCCCCGCCAGCAGCACCAGCAGTAAATTAATAACAATCCCATTTAATAATCAGATATATCCCACCCCCACTCCCACCAGCCCCAACATTAAAATAATATCATTGGTTGTAGAGGGCTAGACATTTAATAAAAAGATCTATTTCCCCATGAGCCCCAAAATCAACACCCTATTTTCTCTAGCCCCCTCCCCCCTGTTTTCTCAAGCCCCATCTCCAGCATATTTTCTTCAATCCACTCACCCCCTTCTTTCCAGCCCCCTTACCTCAGTTTTCTCCAGCCACCGCTCCCCGTGTTTTCTCCATTCACCATTTTAAACATCAGTGGTTTTTAAACTGCCCCAAAAATTGATTTAGAGCTTGATACATTTCCTCCTAAATATTGAAGACAAAATATAACTCATAATTACAATGATGAGGGTTTAGCATATGACCATGTGACTGTATCAATACAGTGTTAAAGACCCCACTCTTAGTACGCAACCACTCGAACCTAGAGGCAGGCTTAACATGGCCAATATCCACACCTGGACCTTCAGGAACAGACCGCTGATTGTAAACTAACATGGTTAACACTTTGTTGTACAATGGCTACTAGTAAAGGTAATATGAGATAGGAAAACACTGTGACTCAGGGAAATAGCCAACTTGTATAGGTCTGTATTCTAAATCAGAAAAAGTTGAGGTAGCAGCAGGCAGCGTTAAATACCATTGTGGGGATTGTGGTATAAAGACTAGGGGCCTGATTCAATTTGGAATGCAAAATGTATTTATTTTATTTGTCTAAAAAGAGTACATAAATTGTGTTCACTTCCGCCCGTATTAAAATCCAAAGTTTTCTTAAGATATATTACAATGTGAATAGGGATGGAAATAAATCACAGAGCGTAAGTTCGCCAAAAGCAACAGGCGGAAGTAGCTTTTTGGAGCAATTGCACTATGTTTACTACATGTGTATTTACAATGAATTCACATCAGAACATATTTACATGGATTTTCTCAATTATAACTATTATATAATCATAAATTAAAATAACTGGTAACAATATAATAACAAACAAACAAAAACCCCAACACAAAATTAACTATGCATTTTTTCAGTATAATCCAAATATTTATGATTTGACATAAACAAGGTAAGTTAAGATGGACTAACGAAGGGAGTAATAGTAGGCAGGACTTGGAAGTCAACAATGTGCATTCTGGACCCATAATTCTGCAACGTGGTCATTGTGTTTCCACTGGGCAGATCCCAATAGTAGAATGTGCCTTATGTATGCGCTGTTTGGGGAAATAAGCTCTTTTGTTAATAACTAAATGCACTGTGGAGACACATTTTCATCTGGTTCGCAAATGAACCCCTGGTGTATTCCATTACCACCAGACTTTTCCAACTGTGAAAGATATTATTTACTGACAAATTAATATTTATTATCATGCTATATTCAACTTTTTCACACCTAAAAGCTGTAGTATCATAAACATTAAAATAAGTAATAAATATCCACATAGCAGTTGTAATGAATTAGCTAACAATACACCTTTGGTAAAGGTAATGCAAAGTTCCCATAGTTTAATTAAGATAGGGATGCTAAGAATAGAAATGTATTCCAGGTATCAAAATGAGTGTGGATGAAATATAAGATAATAACTATGAGTACTGTAGCTTAGAGCATAGAAATGTCTTTTGATATTTGGGACCTGAACTGAATAGATAGATAGATTGTTTTAATTGAAATCATATTTGTGACTCTATTCCCAGTTTAATAAATAAATATATTGTTGGTTAACCATCTGCATGCAATATGCAATTTCTTTCCATTCGTGAAATACATGCGTTCATTTTCTGAAAAGCGTTCTGTCCTTTGTGTCTTGTTACTTTTAAGGAAATTTACCCTTAATGTCTGATTAGGTTTGTTACTGTGGCAATGCACACTACATAAATAACATTAGAGATATAAATATACAGGCATTATATTCTGTTATTTTATTTTGTATATAAAGCCAACACGGCATGGCATCCCTTATGCATGTGGCATATAGAAGCAGATACTGTACTGTATTTAATGTGTCTGCCAAAACAGTGATTGTGTAAACAGTACATGAAAAGGGCTGAAACTTAAACTTTTCACAGGAAACAGGAAAGTGTGCTTTGTTTATACTCCAATGTTTATCTATGTTTGAAAGCTTCAGGCGTTCCAGATCAATGGCAAAGTGATGTGGTCAAATTTTAGTTCGTAAACATAATGAGGATTTTTCCCTAGAGCAAAATGTTGATCTCAAGTTCAAATTAATTAACATGCAATTATGCTTAGGGTGAAATAACTAAACCCTATTATGTCAAAGTAAATCAATAGAAGTTCTAAAAAGGTTTAAATTAATATATAAATTGCTTACTATATCATTTCAGGATTGATGGATATTTATTTATAACATTTTCCCTGTCATTAAGTAAAATCTTTATATAGTTATCAACTGTCACAAATATTCATGGATAATCCTAATTTTTAAATATTATTCTTTGTCATTGCCCCACTTTGTTAGTATGACTTATTTTCTTATTCAGTAAAGTGAGCTTTAGTTTGTTGTATATTATGTACGGTATATATCATTTTGTCATGCGTGAAAACAAATATATAGTTTCATATTTATATTGACTTATTTAGAAGCATATGCATGAGTTTGATTACATGCAGCCTTTCTTATGACTACTTTATTGCACATTTTGATGGAGTGTAGTACCTTCTTGCAAACTGCAGATGTCATTGTTGTAATTACGGGCTACAGAGAGCATTTGTGTCAGCAAGACCTCTCCATAGATAGAGCCATGATTTAATTAACCATTATTCTAAATTGGAGAGGCATCAAAAAGAGAAACAAACTGGTGTCATCAGCTTTCAGATCTCAGTTGGAGTAAAAAAAACTGTTTGTAAAGTTTTGATCTCAAACACAACTTTATAGTGAGGAAACCTAAATCAGATATGCTTGTATGGCTTCTATTATGATTCTAGCAAGCACACATTTGTATTATTTTATCATCTGTGTTCAGATCATCGAAAGTGATTGCATCTCCTCTGGGAAATTACTGCTCATTCTCTGGACGTTTTCTTTTTCTACTTATAGGATCCATCATAATAACATGGGCTGTCGAATTTTAGAATACACAAACAGCTTTTTATTAGTATTGTTAGCATTGTTACATTTTTATCTAGATGGTGATAGTAAGATAGCTGTGTGTGGCGGAGCCCTTGGAATGCTTTATGATAAGGTCCATACTAGGACTTGTTTTATGTTAAATGCTCCAAGAGATCTTCAAGACTGAATGGCCTATTTATTAAGCCCTAAACAATGCGGAAACTGCTTTTGTTTAGGACATTTTTAAGTAAAATGTTCATCTCGACCTGCTCCGAGGACAGTGGGAGGTGGGGAGTTTGATTGGGGCCTTACACCTGTCAAACCGTAACGCAGGTGTCCTAAGGCGAGCTCAGGGAGGACAGAAACATCCTGTGATGCAAAAGGGCAACTAACGCAGGGGATATCCCATGTATTAAGTAAATTACTGGATTAACCACAGTTATTGACTATTATGGGGACTGGGGTCTTGACAATTTATCAAGTTCCGAAAAGCTTAGTTTTCCGAAACTTGTCCCCGATGACTAATGCAACCTGAAGAAGGCGTTTGTCATTGTTTCCTATGTGGAAAGCATGGTGGTAGAGGAATCTCTGGATACCTTTCCGCAGCTTACCTGCTCTCCCATCCTGCTACTATCGCAAAGTGGCTAAATTCTGTTAATTAATAAATAGCCCCTGAGAGAGATGCTGAAAAGGGCCATAAATGTAATGGAAATGCATCAGTTAATGGAAAAAAGAACCAAACAAGCCATATGAAAATCTGTCTAACCCTGAACTAAAGTAGTTTTAATTGTATTAAAACTACTCAACATAGTAAAATCTATACTATTACCAATTATTATTATTATTATTACCATTATTTATATAGCGCCACTAATTCCGCAGCACTGTACAGAGAACTCACTTGCATCAGTCCATGTCCCATTGGGGCTTGCAGTCTAAATTCCCTAACATACACACAGACAGAGACAGACAGATAGAGAAGGAGACTAGGGTCAATTTGTTAGCAGCCAATTAACCTACCAGTATGTTTTTGGAGTGTGGGAGAAAACCGGAGCACCCGGAAGAAACCCACGCAAACACGGGGAGAACATGCAAACTCCTCACAGATAAGGCCATGGTCGGGAATCTTAAACTAATCACAGATGATCTTTTAGTCAGTTACTAGCATCACTTTCTGTCTGGCCACCAGGTGACATCCTGAAATCTGTATGCAGTATAAATATTTGTATGTTGGTCATGTAGACTGAAAAATCTTGTTGGCCAGGATGCATGGAACTCCAGTCATTTGGAACAGTCACTAAATGACTAAACAATGATTGACCAATAAAGAAAAATGTGGTTATCTTACGTGTGGCCAAATCTGCCACCAATATAGGGCATACTTGCCAACTCTCCCGAAATGTCCGGGAGACTCCCGCATTTTGCGAGAGTCTCCCGGACTCCCGGGCGAGTGTGGCAATCTCCCTGATCGGCAAAATTCATTTTAAACGCAGCGATTCACCCGGAATCGCAGCGTTTAGCCCCGCCCCCGCTGTAAAATGACGCGATTTGCGTCATCACATCAAGGGGGCGGGGCCAAAATGACGCAATCTTGGCGCCCCGCCCCCTGTATGCCCACGTCCCAGCCGGCATCTCCCGGAGGCCAGAAAACAAATGTTGGCAAGTATGATATAGGGTTGAACAAGGGGATTGCATTGCCATGACAATTATTATTAGAGATTCAATTTTCTCGTGGTCACTTTTGTGCCACATATTGCTCCTGTAAACAGTGAGTGCTGTATAGCATAGGGATCAATAGATCCCTTATCGGCAGTATTTATCCTGTGGCATACTCAGGTTGCATTACATTTGAAACCTGATGTTAGTGTTTTGCTTGTGTAAATGAGCCTCCATTTCAAACATTTTCTCAGGGTTAAGTTCAATTTCAATATTGTGAAAGAGGATTGATTCCCAATTAAAGTTGCAATTATTTTTCCCCTAAATGTATCACTTACCAAGAATTTCAGTTTGAAATCTAAAACTCCTGCTGCTTTGAAATGTAATCATGTTTCAGCCATGCCTCTGGCTTTATCATCACCTTTGTGGATGGGACGCGCTAAAAGAGCCTTTGAATTTTAAGTGTAAAATGTGATATTAAAGAGAATAGAGATCATATTACAGTTGAAGCTTTTTAAGCATTCAATGCAGTGGCATCATGAGAACTATAGTTCAAGAGTGGATGGCAGAAGGTTAAGTCTATATAGCACAAAGTAGAGGTGCAAATACTGTTTATGTAATAAACAGTTTGTTCATGTAAAATTATATGCTCAGTTATTTTTTTAAATTCATTGTATCATGGCCAGAGCAATGAGCTTGGGGAGAAAGAATAGTTTAGCAGAGTGTTGTATTCATGATAAACTAAAGATTGTAACTACTAAGTAAAACTTCGAACTACAAACTTGGCTTGATTATTTTGAATATTTCTAAAGAAAGTAAGCAGTGTAACTAAGCAACAAGTACATTGATTTCAGTGGAAGAATGTGGTCTTTATTCTACTGTACAGTGCTAACCATTTTTAGGATTCTTTTGCTGGTCTGATGTGGTTTAGTGCATTTTCAAGAAAAAAATTGAGAATGTGATTATTAACCCTTATCCTCTACCTAGTCCTCATTCCATGTGTAAATTATAAGGCAAAAATGCTCATGTTTACCTTTAAAGTTTGTGTTCTCTGATCTCCCCTTGAGAATGATATTAAAATATGTGAAGATTAATAAATGCATTATTGCATAAATTGTGGATATGTTATGCAAAGCCACTCTGCTCATGCCCAGAAATGAGACATATGCCAGTGAATGGAGCAATGTTCACTGCTTCTACGTATGTGAAAGATGCTTAGTACTGCCTGCGATTTCTGGGAATGAACAGGGCAGAGAAGGGGCGTTTGCCTATAGTCAATGTACAGCAAGGGCGTGCCAAACTTGAGCGCATGCAGCCATGTCCGAATCAAGCATTGAGCATCTCACAGTTACTTGTTTTTCTGCCATATCTCTTGCTCCAGCTACAGGGCTAATCTAAGTCCTTAGTACTAGTGATGACCATCTTGTATGCATACTATAACATGTGTTTGCAATCGGGAGCAGCTGTAAAAATGCATTTTATGTTCAGTAGACATTAAGATCTTCCTAATAAATTTATTTCATGAAAGAAATATGTTTTTCCATTAATGCCTATATTATTAACAGGTAACATTATTTCAATAGGTTTTTTTTTACTGTGCATTCTTTTGCAAATGTATGTTCCACATAGGTTTTGGAAGTATCCTGCAGTGTTTTGTGTAGTAGAGCAGAGCAGACCTACACCCGAATTCATCCGGGCATGTATCTTCACATTCATTGCATGTTGAATTCAGGAGTACGCAGAGCCAATTTATGTGCGTTTTCAAACAAACCGACGTTGCATGATGACTGATGCCTTGATGAATCAGTCACACTGTGTCTAAGTATTTGACATGTCACCCAGAATTTTCATGGTTCAACTTTTCAGTCTAACCAGAATGTTGATGAATGTGAAATTTACCTTTAAGGCTGAAAAGTACTTTTGCTTTTGAACCCTAGCACTATATTGCAAAGCCATTCATTGTGTTCATGTTACTGTTCTTCAATTTAAATATTCAGCATAATTTGCTAGGGTGTGATATGTTTCCTTGTCATGACTCAATGGAACAATGTATCTTGTCCTTAGTAGCAATTGAATACTTATTTTTTACATATACATGAGTGAAATATCTAGCTCTACGGGAAAGGCGGCTGCTATAGGTGAAGACCTCTACAGCCTGTTCTACAAGCTCATGATAGTAGCCTCTAGCTATAACAATTAAGTCCAGATTAATTGAAACAGAAAGTCAATGCTAAGCTTGGGAGCAGACAAACATATCTCAGGTGGGTCGACTAGATGTCACGATCTGCCTATATTTGACCTTGTATCTGACCTTGTTTCTTATCATATACCCATTAATAATGAATACTAGCACTGTTTATTTTATGTACAATAATGTAGAAAAGCAGCTACAATATATTGTCATGCTCTATTCCTGCTTCAAGGGTGTGACTGGCCAGTCTACTGCCTGAGGCATTAACTGGAAATCTACCCTTTTCATTTCTTAAGTAAATAACATAACATAACTTTTGAACTATCAGCATACACACTACAGAGCACAAATATACAAATACTTTCATCATCATTTTCATCATCATTATTTCTAACTACTAGTTAGGAACCACAAATTCATATATTTTTAGAAGAAATTGCAATATCCTTTAATTGATTCCTTACATTTTGCTTACAAAACCTGCTGCCTCTTTACCCCTTACTACCTTACTTATTCAAAGCACACATAGATATTTCAATGTGTAAATTATATTCATTAATTTAAAAATAATTTGTATTATACATACTGGGCCGGATTCATTAAGGAAAGTAAAGCATAAAAAAATGAGTAACTTTGCACCCTGTCAAAACTATTTTGCATTGGAGGGGGAGGCAAATTTGAAATGTGATGGCAGATTTATAGTCGGGGTAGGGCATGTTCTAGATCAACTTTAAATTTCAGTATACAAATTAAGCTATCAAGTATTTGTGTGCTACATGAAAAAACAGCCAGTATTTATTTTATGTGCAAAATAATAAACTAATTTGCACCCCTTGCATTGTAACATGGTTTTGTCCATGAGAAAACGTACTCAATTTTTTGCCTTACTTTCCTTAATGAATAAAGCCCATTGTGTTATATGTTTTTGAACATCATATATTTTATTCTCTTTGATTATGTTTCTAAGGAATTCTAATAGAAAACAGCCTTTCTACAGTGCATTGTAAAGTTTTAGGTTTGTTTACTTTTAATGTTCAAATAGATGCAAGTGTTAATGTCTCAAGGTTGTCAAGAGATTGATGGTTGCCTCATCCATGTACCATTTTCAGAGGGATAGGTAGGGCAGTTTAGGCAAAGGGGCATCAATTATTCATTGGTATCTTTCATTTTAATTATGGTTTTACTGATTGAGATGACAGGAAAACAACAAGGAGGTGCCATTAGCTGTCGACAAAATATGTGGATAGGTTCACAATGTAGAGCTAACTAAGGAGTGAGCTTTAGGTTGTGGTATCATTTTCCCTTGATTAGGAAGCCAATGTCTTTAGAATTCAACCATTGTCCTACAGCTCCACCAAATGTGCCTCATATCTCCTAATGTTTCACAAAGGTGATGGATAAATTTATTATCCCAGGCTGGAGTGGGGCACCACCTTATCAGTACTTTATACATTTCTTTATTATTAAGAGTAAATAAATTGTAATAGGGAGTTAGGGGAAATCAGACAAAATTGTGATACAAGTGTCCCATAATTACAAAGCTGGAAAACAAGCTGGTTGGTGGGGAGGTGACGATTCCAGAGAAGTGCCTTCAAGAAATAGAGAATTGTGGGTTTCACATTCCACAATGCTAAGTAAGCTTTTTTGTGATTATATAGCAAAGTCTCAGGTTTGGCCTGCCCAGCACTGCCATTTGATGGCAATACATAGTGTACATTTTGATTATAGGTAATTTTCTCTCCCATACAGATCCAAGTCTAGTGGCAAAAATGTTGGATCTCTGGTGTGTCATATAAGACATTTTCTGTTCTTGCCAGTAAAAGCCAGAATTAATCGTTACCAATTCACGATTGTTCAAGATGCTACTAACTATTGAAGTTGACTTGGACATGTTAATATGTAGGTCTGGGTGTTCTTGGAACCTTTGAAGCATAATAAGGAATTCGGGGGGGGGGTTCGGACAGCAGTTGTGTTAAGTATAAAAGAATAGTCTCTACATATAGGCTTAATTAAATTCATAGGGGCCTTTGTGATGTTAGGGTACACTCAAATTGCTTACGATATATGCCTCATCGCAACGGTGAACAGCAAGGCGGGACGGGGATAACAATCCTCTCCTCCCATGAGATTTTGAACTGAGGACAACAATTTAAGAGATTTTAGATAGATAACATTTGTACCAATTTTTTCCAGGTCCAAATATTATCTCTATATCTAAACTAAGCAAAAAATTGGTTGTCAGTGTCATGTCTTACTCCTAACTGTCAATTTTTAAAATAATTTGTTTATTTTTAAATTTCATTGTTGCTGTAACCTCACCCCTTGATGACATCACTGAAAAAGTTGTGCTGGTATGGTAATCTGTTTTACAACCGTTTTATTGCCCTTTTGTCCAATAACAGTTCTAGTAATGGGTTCTAAATATATATTATAACTCTCTTCTGGAACAGAGCAGCAATATGACATTACTTATACTAAACATGGTATGATTTTTTTGCTCCATTATATGTGAAACATGATTAGTTATGTTGACTCCTAGTAGAGTTACATTATTTCCATAGGATGCTTAAGGGGAATATATATATAATTGACTTCCATTGGTAACAAATTTATACAGAGGACTTCTCAAACATAGATTATGGAAGTATTGCTTTAATCCTTTCACATAACGATTATACACTGAAATTGGAGTGACCCATATATTTTCCTAATTTTAGCTAAGCTTTAATGGTCCTTGCGACTCTTAACTGCCCAATAAATAGAGATGATTGCTCTTTTGTGACAACAGGGCATCTCTGAGTAAATTAGATAAGGTGACAGAAGACAACTCACTGGAGCATGTCCATTCCCTTCATGCAAATACACTAAACCCTTGCTTGTTTACACACAGTAATTTTCTGAAAAACATTTTATTTAAATTAATATAAGATTTTAGAACAGGTCATGACTACATTAAGATATTATTTTCAAATTATCCTGATTAGGCTATAATCATGACAGGCAGCTATTTTAACGTAACCATTTAATTGTTTGATTAGTTAGTTGTATGGGGTATGGTTTAAATGGTGATTGTGTATCCACCCTATTACAATCCTGGTTGTTTGTGATTAAGACAACATGAGACTGTTTATAATAATATATGACAGTGTCTGATTATATTAATCAGTAGATTTATGCTACACATATCGTTGTACTACTAACTTTGGGAAATTCCATTCTTATGGCATTAGCTGTTATTGTTCAAACAAATTCACCTATTTGGAAAATCACTAGCAGCATTAGCCAGGTTTGCTTTTTTCAGACTGTATACTGAATTTGTGGTTTAATCCCAAGCTATGGCAAGACAAGTTTACATGTAATTCTTGATTGTGATTTGGTCAGACTTTAAACAGAAATTGGTCTGAAGAGAAGCCAATGTCACCTCTCCAAGCTGAAAATTCTAAGCAGAACACATGTGGCTGAATCTGGCATATAGCTATACAGTCTAGGGGGAGACTTAGTGGGGTTCAGACGTGTATTTTCGGCACTAAGTGTTTTTCTCACAAAGTATTTATAAATGCACAGTTAAACAACACAGCTGGACAAACGTTGGACAACATCTGAAGACTTCCAGGAACAAACTACATTTGCTGCAGCCTAACCCTGCACAACTTCTCTAACTACACTGAACATTACAAATAGGTATGTTTTTAACTCCCTTAAATTTGTGACTTTTTAGTCCTAAATTGCAATGTTTAACAAATTGCTTTACTTACTCTCCTTTCATGGCATTATCTTTAGGACTATATCATCCTTCACCCATCCTGCAACACAAACATTTGTTCACATTGCTCCTTCTTTACTCCCCACACCTCTAGTTAACACTCTTGAACTTTTGTCCTATTTATTTACTATAACTGGAACTGACTTCTTCTGTCGCCAGAAAATAAAAGGTCACACATTGTACAATCCTCTCACCTATCTTTCTCTCTCTCTCTCCTTCTATTAGCTGGTGATATATCACCTAATTCAGGCCTCCACACTTCCCACACACCTATATCAGAACACTACTGCAATCCACTAAACCTCAAATGCATCACCTGTCTCCCTTTTCTTCCAAAGTTCTTTAAAAGGGACCTTTGGAATGCATGTTCTGTTTGTAACAAACTTACCTCCATACATGAACTCTTCCTCTCCAACACACTCAATCTTCTGGTGATAACAGAAACATGGTTTTCACAATCAGATATTGCCTCACCTGCTGCCCTTTCCAATGGTGGCCTCCATTTCAATTACATCCTAGACCTGGAGGCAGACAAGGAGGTGGGGTTGAATTACTTCTCTCCCCACAGTGCACATTCTCAGTTCTACCAAAGGTCCCATCACACACATTGGCATATTTTGAACTACATGCTATTCGGATTATTAATCCATTTTCTATGCATATTGCGATGATCTGTCATCCCCATTGCTAATACACGTTCCAATTCTGCTTCCAAACTACTCTCTCTAACCTCCTCCCTCAGACTCCCCCAGTGGGTTGAATCCTCTACTCATCAGGATGGCCTTTGCCTTGATTTTGTTTCCTCTAGACTATGCTCAGGTTCTGATTTCCTGAACACACATTTCCAGCTCTCAGATCATCACCTACATTGGTGGTGCCCTGGTCCCGCTGCTGAATAAATTTTAGGAGACTGTCCTGGCGCTTGCTGGACGTTCATGAGTGCACTGAAGCCTTCTTCACAACTATTGAACCTCTCTCCTTGAAGTTCTCGATAATCTGATAAATGGTTAATTTAGGTGCAATCTTACTAGCAGCAATATCCTTGCCTGTGAAGCCCTTTTTATGCAAAACAATAATGACTGCACATGTTTCCTTGCAGATAACCATGGTTAACAGAGGAAGACCAATAATTTAAAGCACCACCCTCCTTTTAAATCTTCCAGTCTTTTATTCTAACTCAATCAGCATGATAAAGTGATCTCCAGCCTTGTCATTGTCCTCATCTCACCTGTGTTAACCAGAGAATCACTGACCTGATGTCTGCTGGTCTTTTTGTGGCAGAGCTGAAATGCAGTGGAAATGTTGTTTTTGGGATAAAGTTCATTGTCATAGAAAAGAGGAACTTTGAAATTATTTGCTATTCACCTGATCACTCTTCTTGACATTCTGCAGTATATGCAAATTGCCAACATAAAAACTGAGGCATCAGACTGTGAAAAATAATATTTGTGTCATTCTAAAAACTTTTGGCCACCATAGGCAAACCGAGGGGGGGTTTCTAGCGCCTGAAAACCCCCCTCCAAGCCTGGGGCACTGTATAATTGAGGTGGCTGGTCCCTGCCCCTGCATTACACGGCTCTGCTCGAAAAAGAGAGAGCTGCATGCACCTAACAGTAGTGCATGCAGCATTGCCCATGTATATTACGGGGATAGGGAGAGTTGGAGAGCAGCCAAGCACGGTCTAAAATTATAGCTACGCCCCCATGCATGCTGGCCATGCCCACTGGCGGCGTGGTGTGGAAACCCTCCTCTACAAATCCTGCGTTTGCCCCTGGCCATTAATGTACACATAAGAAATTCAGTTATTTAATGGGTCTGACAATTATCAATGACAATAAACTATGACAAACATATTAAACCTAGTACATCACTGTAACGAGTCTAATGCAGTAAAGTATATAGACATTAACTAATAGTAATAAATATTAAGATCTTACTTGGTGACTATGTTCAAACAGATAAATCTTCTCTGATATAACCCGACAGTATATACTGCTTATTACATATAATGCACTTTTTTTCTAAAGATAAAAACTATGCATTTTGTCCATCATATATAAGCAAATTTTTGATTGAAAAAGTAACTTTATTTGTATAAAGTACAAAAAACACAGGTCATACGTTTCATTCAAGTGTACACAGTACACCGTAAGACATGATCATGCATACATTTTAGTACAATACAGGGCATAAAGTACAAGACATAACATCCTACACTATATACATCAAGTACTGCACTAACCATTCAAACTTTAACCAATATCACATTACAATAAAAAACATTGGCTCTGAGGGGGAGGTAGGTGAGAGGGGTGGGGTGGGGGAGTCACGATCAAAAAGTTTTTATTGAGGACATACACAAAGGGAAGTGTGCATAAAGAGACATTACATTCAATAATTCTACAAGCTGTGAAAGGGGAATGGGTTGGAGGGGGTAAGGGAGGGGGAGCACAAACCAAGGATTTTATTGATAAAAAAAGACACCGTGGGGAGAAGGAGAAGAGGGAGACAACAATCAATAACAATCAATCGTCGTCTTCTTCTTCAGGACTGTTTAGTGTGTTATAGTCTCTTAGCAGGCTGTGGATCGGTCTGCGACAGTCCTGGATGGTCATCTTCTCCCGCTTCAAGATGAGGCGATTCCTGGCAAGCCACATAGCGTCCTTAAAACAGTTCATAAGGCGCCAGGCCTCCTGGATTGCCCCAAAGGTGTGTGTCCCAGGAAATAATCCATAAAATACCGAATGGTATGAAAGGCCATCATACCATTCGGTTTGATGGCCTTTATATAAGCCAACACTGAATAAATACAAAATCTCTTTATAATGATTATGTTTCACTAAAAAAAAACCTGCCAGGATATAGAGTCACAGTTTTTACTTACGTTGTCCTATACTGAATACAAAATTACACAATGGAGTTATATATACTCCCACTATACAAACATATATATATATTTATATATATATATATGTACAGTCAATGATTTACAATGTAGCTGGAATTACAGACAGGCTTGCCACATTGTTGTCTTAATTGATGATATGAAATCCACACATAGGTTAATCTACATATAGGCTGAATTAAATTCATAGGGGCCTTTGTGATGTTTGGGTGCACTCAAATTGCTTGTGATATATGCCTCATTGCAAAGGTGAACAGCAAGGAGGGACGGGGATGACAATCCTCTCCTCCCGTGAGATCTTGAACTGAGGCCAACAATTTAAGAGATTTTACAGAGATAAAATTTGTAACTATTTATTCCAGGTCCAAACATTATCTCTATATCTAAACTAAGCAAAAATTGGTTGTCGGTGTAATTTGCTACAATCCCTAGGACATCAAGACACTGTCCTTTGCTATTTCTTATTGTAGCTTTCTAATCATAGCTTTCAATGTTAATTTCTCTGGTTCCACCTCTGCACCGCTTCCTTTATCAGTTGAAGTACCACAAGGCTCAGTACTAGATCCTCTGCTGTTTTCTATCTGTACCACTTCTCTTGGAAAACTAATAAGCTTCTTTGGATTTCAGTATCTCTATGTGGATGATACCCAAATTTATCTATCCTCTCCTGATCTCTCGCCAGCTGTGTTGTCTCGCGTAACTGACTGTCCTACTGCCATTTTACCTTGAATGTCCTCTCGCCAACTCAAACTCAATCTTTTAAAATCAGAGTTAATAATATGCCCACCTGTCAACAGAAGTTATCTACCTGACATTTATAGACATTTCTATTTCTGTTGACAACATGACCCTGCAAGCTTGCTGCGAAGGTGTGATCCTTGAACTACTTTGTTCCCCACATCGACTCTATATCTAAATCATATTAAATACATCTAAAAATAAAATAATTTCCAGAATACGTACATATCTTACACAAGACACTGCAAAAAATCTAATTCATGCACTCATCATCTCCCGCAATGACTATTGCAAATCCCTCCTTACTGGTCTTCTCCAAAACAGACTCTCACCCCTATGACCTACTTTGCATGAAGCAGCTACATTGATTTTCCTTGCAAATTGTTCTTCCTCTGCTGAACCACTCTGCCAGTCTCTACATTGGTTGCCTGTTTTTCACCGAAACCAATATAAAATACTTCTACTGGTCATCTTATCACCATACATGCTACATTGTTGGGCTAATTTGGTTGGAAGAGTCCAGATTAGCCCATATCATCTGTTCATACAGTATGTGGCCACAATACCGCTTGGTATGAGTGAGATCTGAGTATCCAAGTATACTTCACAATACTTAGTCCTATAGAATAGTTGCTTTCCCTTTACACAGTAACAATGTAATCTCTAAACATTTAATTTATAAATACACTTCCCAATCAAGATGTTAAAGGCAACAGGTAAGTAAGTTACAGCTAGCTAAACAAGACAAATGATATTTGAAACAATTTGATTTTATACCATAACATTCATTTACCAGATTGGATAGCTGAAACAATATTCATAACAGATATCTACTGAAGATGGATATAATGTCTACAGAGGGACTAGTTGCTTTAGACTGAGGATGGCAAACTAAACAAGTAATAAAGTAAATGGCATTTACTGAGCTGGCAATAACCGGTAATCCAACACCTTTTATCAGGTATTACAGCATTTTAGATTGGGTAGTACTTATCATCATCATCATCACCATTCATTTATATAGCGCCACCAGTTTCGCAGCGCTGTACAGAGAACCTCACTCATATCAGTCCTGCCCCATTGGGGCTTACAGTCTAAATTCCCTAACACACACAGACACAGACAGACACACAGACTAGGGTCAATTTGTTAGCAACCAGTTAACCTACTAGTATGTCTTTGGAGTGTGGAAGGAAATCGGAGCACCCGGAGGAAACCCACACAAACACAGGAAGAACATACAAACTCCTCACAGACAAGGCCATGGTCGGGAATTGAACTCAGGACCCCAGTGCTGTGAGGCATTATTCTATTTATTATTCATCCTCACACTTCCTATGGACCCTCGTAAATCTTTGGCGTAAGATATATATTCCTGTACTGAGCATGTGCACCAAAAATGTGTATGCATATGTCTGTATATAGATCTTTCTGTATTTTTCTGACATGCGTCCCTTTTCACCTAGAGAATTGGATTGGGGATGAGCAGGTTTGGCAAACATAGGCTTAATAAAGTGACATGATGGCATGTTTACGTAAATTTGACACAATTAGATATGGAAGCATCCACAAACTAACCTTTCAATAAAGCAGCCAATTATCCTATCCTATGCGTTTCTCTGGTCCAATGCCAGTTTCATCTGAGGATATATTTAGTGACCCAATACCAATCCCAGGGTTTTCAAGACACTGTCCTATCCTGGTTCTCATCCTACCTTTCTAATTGCTCTTTCAGTTTTAATTTATCTGATTCCACCTCTGCTCCGCTTCCTTTGTCAATAGGAGTACCACAAAGCTCAGAACTAGGTCTTCTGCTGTTCTCTATCTATACTGCTTCTCTTGGAAAACTGATAAGCTCCTTTGGATTTCAGTATCATCTCTGTGCAGATGATACCCAAATTTATCTATCCTCTACTGATTTCTCACCATCTGTGTTGTTCCCCGTTACTGACCATCTTTCTGCCATTTAATCTTGGATGTCCACACACCAACTTAAACTCAATTTTTCAAAAACATAATTAATAATATTTCCACCAGCCAACAGAAGTTACCTACCTGACATTTCTATTTCTGCTTACAACATGACCATAAATCCCACCCCGCAAGCTCGCTGCCTACGTATGATCCTCGACTCAGATCTGTCCTTTGTTCCCCACATTGACTCTATATTTAAATAATGTTGCATACATCTAAAAAATATTTGTTCCACTTTGGCCCCCTCCTAATGTGAGTGTGACAGACAAGTTAGGACTTATATTGCCTGTACACCTTTAAAAAACCCACATATTTATTGGGACAGTCCTGATTAATAGAGTCAAAAGGTCACGGTCCTCTCGGAAAGGGGTATATCTTTGTTGGAAATAGACGTGACTTGGGTAAATTGGATGTGTTTATGCGGCTTAAACAAATCTAGAGCTTGCTGGTTATTGTCCCACTCTTCAAATCTGGAATGTTATGAGGTATGTAATGATCACTGATCAAATTGTGTATGTTATTATATAACCTGCTGATTTTCCAATTATAATTTTGCTATCAGGTTACCTATTCTTTGAATGAGTTTCCAAAACAACCGTTTTCATTTTATTAAATTCCTAATTAATTTAGGATATATTTGTGTATATGATATCAATACTTCCTTTTAAACAATGTTAAAGTTTCTTCAGGGTCCTGATGTGGAGGTTCTTGTTGTTGTTGAATCTCGATCTGGCAACCTACAACTGTGTGAGAAGCAGAGTCCTCAATTTTATCTCAGACACTTTGAAGGATGGCTCCTGAGCCTTGTTGCCGGTGATGGCAAAACACAGCCGGATGGGGAACTGCAGGTGTTTGAACTCAAAGTGGCAGTCACTGGGCACAAATGGTGTGAATGATATGAATATGTATGGAATGTGTGAAGACAGATGTGGGGTTTCAAGCCAGGCACCTGCAGTCGGGTTCCACTGAGCAGCTATGGGGTGTTGAGTTTAAGCAGCAATATAATAGGTGCCTCAATTTTCAGAGGAGTTATTCCTGGAAGCTTGAGAGTTTAAAGGAATTGCATGGCATAATTAAGTTTTCATTATTAGTTGTGCTGCCCACTGACTTGTATATCCTCCTATTACCAGTTAAATAGCTAAGTATGTGTAACGGATTACTGGATACACTACTAATCTTGATTAACGCTGGCTTACCTGAGGTGCGGAGTCTAACAATCTTCCCGGTATTCACCAAGAACCGCCGCAAGGCGGGATGGGATTGCTGCCAGGAGTCGCAGGTCGCGGTCCTCAGGTTTGCCCCAAGATGTAGTACAGCGGAATAGGAGCAAGATGAGAATAGTCGGACAGGCCGGGTAGGTACACAGGCAGGCAATGCAGACAGAATCAGGAGGCAATCTCGGAGTCAATCAAACTGGGTCGGTACACGGGTCACCAGAACAGATGCGTGGTCAGCTAGCCGGGTCGGTACACAGGAATGGCAGATAAACGTATAGAGAGAGAAGTGTGAGACAATCTGGGTCAGGAGCACAGGCAATCAGGAAGGTCAGCAAGCCAGGTCGGTAGGCGGGAGAACGCGGAGGGGTAGGTATTCGTAACAGTATGTACTTAAAAATATCACAATATTTAACTGTTTAACTGTTTAGGGCAGATTTAATTCGGCGCAAGGTAATGCAATGTGTCCTCAGAACAGTGCTCTGAGACACATCGCATCTGAGGTCATTTTCTCTCATGTCCCACAGAGGTGCACAGAAAAATGAGCAGAGATTTCTTACCGTAATAGCCGTATACACAAAAAAAGGAAGTTTTGGTTCGCTCAAGGGATTGGACTTTTCTTCTAACAAATATATATAACTAATATATTATGTTATATGGGGGGGTGATTACCCAACTAAACATCATATACAAAGTTAACAGTGTGGCCTTAGCCATAAGATTATAGATATATGATATGCTGCAATAGCTGTAATGCCGTAATAGCCGGCAATATGCTAATTCAAACACTGAGGTGCTGTTCAGCGTCACTTCGCACCAAATTGAATCTGTCCCTTTAAGTCTAATAAATTGAAGTTTTCCCTGTAGGATGAAGGTGTTAAACTATATTCCTTTAACCCTGATAAAGTTGTGTAACAAAACATGTAGGGTGGTCTCCTGCACACTGTATCCATTCATTGTATGGACTGTCTACTTGTCAAACTTCCAATGACCTCACTTCCCGGTCAGACCTCGCGTGGTGTTCCGAAGGGAAACTGTCTTCCGCATCTATTTATGCACCAGATAAGCAATATTACCTTCATTATATTGTAAGGGTTTTTAACCACTGGTATAATAAACGTTTTTTTAGATTATTCCACAAATGTGGCTCCTTGTTGTGGCTTGTTATTGTTTTTCCTCATGTCTATTCTGCTTTCCACATTGGATTTGAGCTTAAGTGATATCACTCAAGCAGATTGAATAGGGATAAGTGAGGATTTTATACAGATAAGCCCTGTTTAATTTACAGTGGGGTATATTTACTAAACTGCAGGTTTTAAAAAGTGGAGATGTTGCCTATAGCAACCAATCAGATTCTAGCTGTCATTTTGTAGAATTTTCTGCTACATTGAAGGTGGAAGCTATATAAAGATGGTCAGACCTAATAGTGCAAAAAGGTCTTTCTGTAAGTTGTGATAGTGTCAATGGGTTGCATGGAGAAATAACTACAAGGGGTAAATGTATTAAACTGCGATTTTTGCATTACACTAACATTCTAGTACGGAGTAATACCATTATATTGATACAGAGACTGTGAATCCAATCACGTTGGGAGCAACGCTTTACATTGGGACTAATTCAACCGTTTTAGTTTGTTGGGACCTCCGTGTCCAATATTAAAGGACTATTGCTGAGTAAAGATTTGGAGCCAGTGTATTTTGATATCTATTATATGGATGCATTTAGGTTGCCACCTTGCATTTCATGTTAACCATTGCAGCTTTGTGTTGTATTATTATATCATATCTTATATCTCTGCCTCACATTTGTGCCGGAACTTTACTTCAGTTCCGACTACACCTACATCCTAGCACGGATTATTGCCATTATATTGATACAGAGACTGAGAATCCCATTAACGTTTGGAACAACGCTTCACATTGGGACTCAATTAACCGTTTCAGTTTTGGGACCTCCGTGTCCACCCTTTAAAGGACCATTGCTGATCCAGGGTTTGGAGCCAGTTATCTTGCTGGTTTATATTATATGTATGTATTTTAAGATTGCAACCTTGCATGTGAACTATTGCAGCTTTGTGATATATTAAATCATTTCTTACATCTCTGCCTACTTTTGTGCGCTATGGGGAAACCATCTTTAACATATCTCTTAAGGGTCGGAACTACCCTTTATATTTCTTTTTCCCCCTAAGCAGCCTCTTTCTCTTATCATCAATAGAGGAGCGCTCACCAACCCCCCATTGCCACACACATCTTTTTGAGTACATATTTAATTCAATAATTGCATCACAGATATATTCACAGACAATATGATTTTATAGTAAATATAGAGACCCATCAGACATTAGGGGCTAGATTTACTAAGCTGCGTGTTTGAAAAAGTGGGGATGTTGCCTATAGCAACCAATCAGATTCTAGCTTTCATTTATTTAGTACCTTCTACAAAATGATAGCTAGAATCTGATTGGTTGCTATAGGCAACATCCCCACTTTTTCAAACCCGCAGCTTAGTAAATCTAGCCCTAGTAGTTTGATCTCCAAGAATTCATTGCTATCATGGTTATGAACACATTGTAAATATGATATACTGTATGTTCTCAATACCCATAGTATAGTACAGTCCTCAGTTTCATGGTGCCATTGGTACCATTGTTTAAAAAGGGGACAAGATCACAACCAGGGAATTATAGACCTGTAAGCCTGACATCAACTGCTGGAAACTGGAAACTACTGGAAGGTATATTAAGGGATTCAGGATTACTTGGTGCGCAATAAGATTATTAGTAGTAATCAGCATGGATTTCTGAGGGATACGTCATGTCAAACTAATCTAATTAGTTTCTACAAGGAGGTTAGTAGGAATTTAGACCAGGGCAACACAGCAGATGTGGTCTACTTAGATTTTGTAAAGGCATTTGATACAGTGCCACACAAGAGGTTGGTTTACAAAATAAGGGAACTGGGTCTAGTACACAACATTTGTACTTGGATTGAAAAGTGGTTGGAGAATAGGAAACAGAGAGTTGTGATAAATGGAACATTTACTAATTGGTCAAAAGTTTTATGTGGCATACCTCAAGGTTCCTTGCTGGGGCCATTCCTTTTTCATATATTTATTAATGACCTAGGTGATGGTTTAGAGAGTAAAGTTTCCATTTTTGCAGATGACATTAAACTCTGTAAGGTAAAATCAAAGCAAGATGTAGCTTCTCTACAGAGGAACTTAAATAAACTGGAGGATTGGGCGGCCAAATGGAATATGAGGTTTAACATAGATAAGTATAAGGTTATGCATTCAGAGATCAAAAACAAGTACGCACTCTATACATTAAATGGGATTAACTTAGGGGAATCTATAATGGAAAAGGATTTGGGAGTGCTCGTGAACAGTAGCCTTAGCAATAGTGCTCAATGTCAAGCAGCCGCTGCAAGAGCAAATAAAGTATTGGCATGCATAAAAAGGGGCATATATGCAAAGGAAGAGTGTAATTTTGCACTGTATAAATCGTTGGTAATCATTGGTAAGACCTCATCTTTAATATAGAGTACAGTTTTGGTCACCACTCTATAAAAAAGATGTTTTGGAACTAGAAAGGGTTCAGAGAAAGGCGAAAAAATTGATAAAGAGTATGGTGTCATTAAGTTATGAAGAAAGGTTAGCCAGTTTAGGCATGTTTACTTTAGAAAAGGTGTCTGAGAGGAGATATGAGGGTCAATACAGAGAACTTTAATGGGAACTTTTTACCCCAAGGACTATACACAAGACATCTGGTCGCCCCCTAAGGTTAGAGGAGAGGACGTTTCACAACCAACAAAGGAAGGGGTTCTTTACAGTAAGGGAAGTCAAGATATGGAATTCACTGCCAGGGAAGGTTGTGATGGCAGATTCAATAGATATTTTTAAGAAAAGGTTAGACAAATTTTCAGCGGAAAAGTGTATTCAGGGATACGACCGTTAATTAAAATGAAGGATAGTAGTGGATATAGGGTAAAAATAGGACTGCAATATTGGTCTGGAGGGATTTTTCATGATTGAAACAGATTGGCGGTTGCTTAATCTGCATCAATTTCAAATAAAAGTGAGGGATCGCAAGAGATCCAAAATAGGTTGAACTTGATGGACTGGTGTCTTTTCTCAACTTCATCAACTATGTTACTATGTTGCTATATTGGTAGTAGATGTGGGGCTTGCACATGGTGGTTAAATTAAAACATATGGGAACTGACTCATAAAGGCATGCATTTTGAGCGCAATGTGAGTTTGTTTAAAAAAAGTAAATCGACTCTGCATACTCCTGAATTCAACAAGGGGTGAATCTGAAGATATGTGCCCTGATGAATTTGGTCTGCTGTGCTCTACTACATAAAACACTGCAGGAAATGTCCAATACCTATGTGGAGTACTTTTTCGCAAAAGAACGCACAGAGATTGAACAAACTATTGAATTAATGTTACCTGTTAATAATACAAGCATTAATGACAAAACAGTTAAAAAAATTAACCCCCCCCCATGAAATACATTTACTAGGATGATCTTATTGTCTACTAAACATAAAATGAATGCAAACACATGTTATAGTATTGATACGAAACTGTCATCACTAGTACTCAGGACTTAGACTAGCCCTGTAGCTGGAACAAGAGATACGGCAATAAACCAAGTAACTTTGAGATACCCAAAGCTTGATTCGGATGTGGCTGTGTGCGTTAGAGTTTGGCACGCCCTTACTGTACATTGACTATGGACAAACGCCCCTTCTCTGCCCTGTTCACTCCCAGTAATGTGTCCTTTACGTACGTAGATGCGGTAAACATTGCTGTGTTCACTGGCGTATGTCCTGGGTCTGGGCATACGCAGAGTGGTTTGCGCATACAATGCACGCAAAATTGGCAGATACGTGCCTTGATTAATCAGGCCCATGTTGTAAATAGATTCATGTTTAACTTACTTGATGATGATGGAAAAATTTCAGTTGCGCCAAAAAACATTAATTTCAACTTTTATTATTACATTTATTTAAAAGTGTATAAATAAAAAGCCTGATTTCCATGGCATCACCTATTAAATTAGAGTTACACATCTTGGATTAGCAAATGGATACAATTTCTTGTTCTATTCTCTTATCAATGATTGTAGCTGAATATTTAATTGCACGTAATTGTGAGTTTACTGGGGACACTGAATTGTGGAATAAAATTTGGATATCTACAGCCAAATATACTACAGAATAATCTTGTGAAAATGCAAATATAATTTACTAGAATATATCTTACTCCAGATACAATAGTGTATTGCTCGCTAAAGGAAGTTCTATAAAGGATGCAGTGTAGACAGGGATCCCGTACACATATGGTGGCAATGTGTTCAAGTGTATATCCTATGGTATAACACTCAAACTAAATGATCTAGTATGCTTGGTAAACCTATACCCTTTTCACCAATTGTATATTTTTTAAAAATTCCTATCCCTAAATGCACATTGGCTGAGGATAAGCTTGGTCGGAAAATGTGTGCAGCAACTTCTAGGATTTATATCAGGACATATTTGCCCAAAACAGACCTCAGTTCTGACACATTATGGCTAGGTTCAGAATATGTATATGAGTGAATTTTTAAGCTTTTTGTATGAACATACTATGGAACAACATAGTCTATCCAGACTTCCATTTTTAGGATGATTTTAACATTCATTTAATTTTTTTTTGTGTCACTATATATGTTTTTCTTTTGTGCCACTATATATGTTTTTTCCCCTCTCATGTGCATGAGGACAGTCGGACGTATATCTATGATTGTCACATGTATTTGGATATGCCATATGGATACCAGCGGGATGTGTGTCTTCATGCATTCACCCCTTTTCCTTTCCTGTTTATCTTCACATTGTGCTAATGCTATACAATACATACAGTATTTCTACTTTGGAAAAATAAGCAACCCGTTGTTGCAACAATTTACCCCTGCATTCCCTTCATTCACTCTCTCTTCATTTTACAGTAGCTTTCAATAATTCTACAATATCTTTACTGTATGAAGAAATGATTGAACAAAACAAAATTCCATAACTGAAATGCCACAAAGAATTCCTTACACAGCAGGCTTATTAAATTATGCTTACTTTATTACATGCATAAAATCAATTTTCATAGTTAAATATAAGGGAGGTAAAAATAATTTGCTCTCTTGATTCAAGGTATTGACCTGCACTGTGCTGCAAACTTTCATGGAAATATGACAGTGTTCTGCGAGCAAAATTTGATTTACCTTCTAAGTAAACAGAGTTGTTCTACAAGATAATACAGTTTACTCTCCATCACAACATATCAACAGTAGAGTAATTATAGTGGGAGCAGGATATTCGGTGTATACTGGGCTCAGAAGTAATGGGGGCCTAGTAATGTGAGACCTATGCTCCCCGCTGATAACCCCACTCTGCTCTCAATAAAGCAGAGTGGAGGCCTCTTCTGAAAATATCATGTGCTGGACATCATATGCTCAGAAGAAGCTCCCGCTCTGCTCTATTGAGAGCAGAGAATGGGCCTTGGGAGGGTGGATGCTGGGTTCCCATGCAAATTTTCCTCTGTGACCCACTGTTCTGCCCCTACATATCATTCTACTTTACTGTATTTAGCTAAATTTTAAGATTGTGAATGTCTCAGTATATCTGTACTACTTCTCCGCTTCACAATCTAATAGCAAAAAATAAAATTTTAGAAATTATAGCTATTGTAGAACTGAGACTGGAAGTTGCCGCAAAAACAGAGAAGAAATAAGTTAATCCCATATTATACATGGTACCAGCTGCAGTGTAAGTTGTGTTATATAATTTGCTCTCAGTGGTCTAAATCCCACTTAAATAAATCTGATACACCTTTAATAGAAAAATGGTTTAAATATAATATGTATTTTACCTTCTCCATGCATTGTAGTTTTACCAAATAGGAATTACATGTAATTGTATACAATGTCACCTTACCTGACTGCATAAAAACCAATTATTGTGTTCAGTATTACCTAATTGTCTTTCTAATTCAGAGTCCTGGTACTAATCAGAAATATGATCTCTCTCTTTTCTTCCTAATCAAGGCTGGTAAAAGTTCACACACTTGAAAACTCTATTGAGATCCTCAAGCTGTGCTTTATTGAAGCTTAGTCTACTGTACACTGCAATTACTTGCCCTGAATAGAACAAAATTAGAACATAAAATCACTGTGAAAGCCACCTCTCTTCACGGCAACCAGTAGAAATACCTGGGCAAGCACAAAACCTCAGCACACCCCACCTGATTGGTCACACCCAAATCTCTTCTTCCCAGCCTGAAGAGTCACGTGGCTGCCAAAATTGTTGCAGATACAGAAGATAACTTTCTAAATAGAGAGAGAAATGTCCTAAAACTATATTCTTCAGCATACAGTATGTTCCAACGTGTCTAACGTTGGCTAATGACTCATTGCGAAGAATCTACTAATTCACTTTATGCAATTCGCTACTTTGTGACTTTGTATTACTCAGCAGTCAAAAGTATTTACTATACCTGTTCTCTCAAAAAGGGATGTTTGCAGATTTGCATAGGAGAAATTCTTAGAAAAATGAGGTGGGAAACAGGTATCAAATGGTTGGTCTGGTTAACTGGCAGGAAGTTCTTTAAAAAATATTTATAGCCAGATCTGACGTGGTAAAGTATTTTTGCAAGTACTTTCTGAGAAAGTCTCAGGAGAAATGGCTTTTGCACAATATACTAAATGGGCAGGGAATATACTTCTAATGGGCTTCTAATACTTCTAATAGACTTTGTTGAGGACATAGCGGCATTAAAATGGCATGAAATCCACATCAATATGAAATATCCCTTCTTTAATTAATATAAATCAACATTAAGAAATAGAAATAAATCAACATTTGAGATGCATTTAGAGAATGGTCAACTTCTCTGTTTGACTAATAGATCCATGTGTTAAATTTGTCAGCAGACTGTGTTGACCAGTTATGGGTAACAGGCAGTCCTAGGGCCGTATACTGCCCTCCGAGCCTTCACCTGTGGCCCTCAGCTCCTTCTTTATTGTCAGATTTGTTTCCTATAGCTTGAAACACTTGTTTAATATGCCTGCTGATATGGTATTACAGATAGGCAGGGGCGGAACTATAGGTGGTGCAGCCAGTGCACAGCACTGGGGCCCATGAAGGTAATAGGGCCACTGCTTCCAGCAGAACCGCCTGATTAATGGGGGGCACAGGGGTCTTGTGTTCCGGGCTCCCCTCTCTTATGGGTTCCCCCTCTGGTCGGATCACCTGGTAGTTGGTGATCTGCTTCTTCTTTTTCAGCTTGGCCGGCTGTGGGCCTGATGTGCAATGACATCTTGCGCAGACCCAGTGTGCTTGCACTAGCCGCACAGCATGCAAGCCATGGAGGGGCCCCCAGAGATGCATTCTTGGGAGAAGTGACGGAGACTGAGTGCTAGTGACAGTGAGCAAAGAGTCAGCATGAAGCAGAGAGAGAGCAGGAAAGAGTCAGCATGAAGCAGAGAGAGAGCAGCAGAGAGTGAGCATAAAGCAGATAGAGAGAGCAGCAGAACGTGAGCATGATGCAGAGAGAGAGAGAGAGAGAGCAGTAGAGAGTGAGCATGATGCAGAGAGAGAGAGCAGCAGAGAGTGAGCATGAAGCAGAGAGAGCAGCAGAGAGTGAGCATGAAGCAGAGAGAGAGAGAGAGAGAGAGCAGAGAGTGAGCATGAAGCAGAGAGAGAGAGAGAGAGCAGCAGAGAGTGAGCATGAAGCAGAGAGAGAGAGCAGCAGAGAGTGAGTATGAAGCAGAGAGAGAGAGAGAGAGAGAGAGAGCAGCAGCAGAGAGTGAGCATGAAGCAGAGAGAGAGAGAGCAGCAGAGAGTGAGCATGAAGCAGAGAGAGAGAGCAGCAGAGAGTGAGCATGAAGCAGAGAGAGAGAGAGAGCAGCAGAGAGTGAGCATGAAGCAGAGAGAGAGAGCAGCAGAGAGTGAGCATGAAGCAGAGAGAGAGCAGCAGAGAGTGAGCATGAAGCAGAGAGAGAGAGAGCAGCAGAGAGTGAGCATGAAGCAGAGAGAGAGAGCAGCAGAGAGTGAGCAGGAAGCAGAGAGAGAGAGCAGCAGAGAGTGAGCATGAAGCAGAGAGAGAGCAGCAGAGAGTGAGCATGAAGCAGAGAGAGAGCAGCAGAGAGTGAGCATGAAGCAGAAAAAGAGAGCAGCAGAGAGTGAGCATGAAGCAGAGAGAGAGAGCAGCAGAGAGTGAGCATGAATCAGAGTGAAAGCAGCAGAGAGTCAGCATGAAGCAGAGACAGAAAGTGAGTACTGGAAAGTATAATTTATAAAGGATTTTGTTAATAAACTGTTTAATTAAAATATAAAAATAATTAAGAGTGTGCCGTAAGTGCGCTCTCAGCTATGCACACATTACTTGCAAAACCATGTACTTTTCTGGTAGGTCATGCCCTTCTTGATTGCCAAATATCAGAAATGTTCTTTTAAAATTGAGACTGTTGGCACCAGAGGCAGAAGAACTATAGGGGGTGCGGCCAGTGAACGGCACAAGTGCCCATGCCAATAATGGGGCTGCTGCCACCACCGGCAGTTTACATTAAATTAAAAAATATTTATTTACCAATGGTGATGGTGGACATGGGGCACAGTGCGATGGTGAAGGGGGACAGGGGGCACAGTGTGATACAGAATTTTGCACAGAGGAATGCAGAAGGGGGCTCAGTGTGATACAGAAAGGTCACAGTGTGTTGGAAGAGGCACAGTGTGATACAGAAGGGGCACATGTTATATATTTATATTTCTTATACTTGAAATTTGAACTAAACAAAACAATACTATACGTTTTTGTTTTGTGTGTGCATGTGTGCCTGTGTGTAAAGGGATGGGGGGTGGGGGTGGGGGCGCCCGGGGCCCAAAGCAAATTTTTCCACCTGGGCCCATGACTCGCTAGTTCCGCTTCTGCAGATAGTTGTGTCTTTCTTTGATTAAATGTATTGTTTTAACTTATTACTGAGATACTGTATTTTTGCACCGGACATATTTATATACTAGATTAAAATATGCATTACCACCTAGAAGGGAACCAAGCATTATAGCTGTGCCCTCTCTTCAGAGCTCGAGGGCCTGTTTCCCAGGTGCTGAGATTAATTTCACAGCATCCGTAAAAACTATATTAGCCAAGGGAAAGTTTAGTTACCTTCCTCTTAGCCCTCTGATTAGCACAAGTACTGTTTAGAGATTGCAATTCTCATTCTTTCATGTAGTAGGAGGTAGTGGTGGAACAGTTTGCTATATATATGGATTTTCACCATAGTCTTTATAAAGTTTAGGAATAATCCTAATGTATGAATTATATCTCATAATAATCAATATATTGGGGATACTCACATTTGGCGGAGGTTAATCAATGTTATTAGTTGAAATGAAAATGAGAAGTGAATCTGATTTAATTTTTTGACATATGTATAATAATGCGGTAAATCTTGAATTTGCACATATGGTAAATTCTTGTCAGATTTCTTTCTTTAAACCAGGACATGATGGTTCAGGAGGGGATGTTGATAGCCAAAACCATTTCAAACATATAAAAATACAATCATAAACAATTATGAATTAGAAGTATTCCAAAGAGTCAATTCATATGCATAAAAATAAATTGTACCTTAGAGATGGATTATAATATACAAGCTGATTTCCTTCTTCAGTGATTTAGAGAAAAACAGGGTATAAGAAGTTTATAAAAAGGGCATCAAACTTTTATAAAAAGTATAAAAAAAATACAGGACATTAAACAGATAGTAGACAAGATAGATTATAACTCTCTATTGGTAAATAAAGATAAAAATACATTGTAAAATAACAGGAAAAATATGGATTTGAATGTAGTTTCATTACTGTATATAATAATTTCTATCTGAAGAAATGATCATTAGAAAATACAAGATCACCCAGCTGTCAATAGACAGGAAATCATCTTTTATTTATAGTATGAAACACTAGTAAAATATTAAATAGATAATTACTTCAAATAACAGAGGATAGGTCAATGTATGAAAACATGTGGTAAGTGCAATAAATATGAATATTGTATTGATATCGCTACTGAGATTTACTAAACTGCAGGTTTGAAAAAGTGTAAATGTTGCCTATAGCAACCAATCAGATTCTAGCTATCATTTATTTAGTACATTCTACAAAATTAAAGCAAAATTGGTTACTATAGGCACCATCTCCACTCTTTCAAACCCACATTTTAGTAAATATACCCCTAGGTCTAAGAGTAATGGCAGGTTGGTTCATATGAGGTGAGATAACATGTCACTCTGAATATGTAGTGTACATGCTTATGTGTCCATGTGGAACACAATATATTGGATGGACAAGTTGGACTTTTAAAAGAAGCTTTATACGGTAGATAACCTTATACTGAAAGGTTTTAAATTAATTTCAATTATACAGTGTTTCTTAGGAGTAAATGTTCCAGAATACAGTCCAGTGTCTTTGTAAGTGATATATAGGGAAACACCACACATCATATCTGGATCAATAAAAGGTTTATTTTGTCTTCTCAAAATACATAGCAAAGGTTGTGCTTTGTACCTGCTTTGTACCTGGCCAGTTTGTTGGTTTACAAGATGGGGTGTGAAGTATTATCATTTTAAGTTGGCACTTCCCCACTTTATTATGGTTTGCAGTCCCACAACTGCTCCCCCGCTCCATAATAAAGAGCCAGACTATCCAGCAAGCAGTAAGGAGGAGAATAATGATAACATTTTTAAGATACTTTCATTTTATTGCAGAAGGCAGAAGTCACATATAGAGCAGAATTAACTACTGTCCCCTTGTCCTCACAGTCGCACTTGGTCAGACAGCATTATATTCCCAAAGAAAACACCCTCTCTGACCCCACCCCCACCCCAGCATGCTCCAAAATTTGTGGAATTACAAGCTCCAGCCTGTCAGGAGTTATGTAGTTGTATTTATGTAGTTATGTAGTTTTTATAAGAGATGGTCACTGACCCCCGTGTTTTGGTTTTGGATTCGGTTTTGGATCTGGATTACCGTCGTGTTTTGGTTTTGGTTTTGCAAAACTGCCATTGCGTGTTTTGGTTTTGGTTTTGGTTTTGTTTGGTTTTGTTTTGCTATTTTTTTGGAAAATCCATGTTTTTGGGCCTAAATTAACCCAATTTAGTGCTCCAACTGTTTTAGAGACAAGTAATCTAATTGTTGAGGTAATAAATCATCCAAAAAAACAGTTTAATTCTTCGTTGGTAGGCCTATTCTACACACAAAACAGATTGTCTTCCTCTCCATCTATGCATATTGGCAATGCAGCCATCGTCTTTGAATGTATATTACACCATACACTTATAGTTAAATATGTAAAGAAATGGAAAAAGCCAGTTTGGTTTCTGTCTCTCAAGGCCCCCCTCCACTTGTATAAAATACCAAAAAATTCAGCCATTATAGACTGTACAATATTAATTGACATGGAGAAAGCCAGTTTGGTTTCTGTCTCTCTAGGCCCCCCTCCACTTGTATAAAATACAAAAAAATTCAGCCATTATAGACTGTACAATATTAATTGACATGGAGAAAGACAGTTTGGTTTCTGTCTCTCTAGGCCCCCTCCACTTGTATAAAATACAAAAAAATCCAGCCGTTATAGACTGTACAATATTAATTGACATGGAGAAAGCCAGTTTGGTTTCTGTCTCTCTAGGCCCCCCTCCACTTGTATAAAATACTAATAAATTCAGCCGTTATATACTGTACAATATAAATTGAAATGGACAAAGGCAGTTTGGTATCTGTCTGCATCAGATCCTCTCTCCACTAGGAGTAAAATAGAAAACTATTCAGCCGTTATATAATCTAGAATATAAATAGAAATTGAGAAAGGCAATTTGGTATCTGTCTGCATCATAATCATCAACATCATCATTAGCGCCCTCGTCGCCTACACAAATCTCCCCCTCATCCTCTTCTAATTCCAAAGTGGCATCCTCAATTTGGGTATCACCGGCTACACTCGGGCTATTAAGGCACACATCAGCAGAATGCTCACGATTAGACATCCCACTGTTGGATGGACTCTCCACAGGGATTGTTGTCATTTGTGAATCAGAGCAAATATTCTCCTGTAATGCCTCACTGTTATCTTGCAGCTCGGCTTTGACGCGTAACAGTAGTTGTGCACCAATTGTAGGCTGGGTAACTTTTTGGGATCTGCCACTAATAGCCAAAGGTGAAGGCCTCATTCTCTCTTTGCCACTGCGTGTGTAGAATGGCATGCTTGCAATTTTTTTTTTATCGTCACTTAACTTTTGCTCAGTTACACTTCTTTTTCGCTTCAATACAGTAAATTTTTTTTTGGTTTTTGTTTTTTGCACTAATTTGAAAACACTCTGTTGTTTGACATCGCCTTGGCCAGATGACGTACTGGGAACACTAACATCAGGACTGGTGACAGAACCTGGTTGCTCATTCAGATCATATGTGGACTGCTTTGAATCCATTCTGAGCGCAAACCACTGGGGAGTGCTAAAAATTATTTAGTAGATACTGCTGACAGATATGACTTTTGACAGCCAGAAATATTAATGCACAATTAGGGAGGACACCCCAAAAGCACTGAGGAGTGCTAAAAATTATTTAGTAGATACTGCTGACAGATATGACTTTTGACAGCCAGAAATATTAATGCACAATTAGGGAGGACACCCCAAAAGCACTGAGGAGTGCTAAAAATTATTTAGTAGATACTGCTGACAGTTATGACTTTTGACGGCCAGAAATATTAATGCACAATTAGGGAGGACACCCCAAAAGCACTGAGGAGTGCTAAAAATTATTTAGTAGATACTGCTGACAGATATGACTTTTGACAGCCAGAAATATTAATGCACAATTAGGGAGGACACCCCAAAAGCACTGAGGAGTGCTAAAAATTATTTAGTAGATACTGCTGACAGTTATGACTTTTGACAGCCAAAAATATTAATGCACAATTAGGGAGGACACCCCAAAAGCACTGAGGAGTGCTAAAAATTATTTAGTAGATACTGCTGACAGTTATGACTTTTGACAGCCAGAAATATTAATGCACAATTAGGGAGGACACCCCAAAAGCACTGAGGAGTGCTAAAAATTATTTAGTAGATACTGCTGACAGATATGACTTTTGACAGCCAGAAATATTAATGCACAATTAGGGAGGACACCCCAAAAGCACTGAGGAGTGCTTAAAATTATTTAGTAGATACTGCTGACAGATATGACTTTTGACAGCCAGAAATATTAATGCACAATTAGGGAGGACACCCCAAAAGCACTGAGGAGTGCTAAAAATTATTTAGTAGATACTGCTGACAGATATGACTTTTGACAGCCAGAAATATTAATGCACAATTAGGGAGGACACCCCAAAAGCACTGAGGAGTGCTAAAAATTATTTAGTAGATACTGCTGACAGATATGACTTTTGACAGCCAGAAATATTAATGCACAATTATGGGGGACACCCCAAAAGCACTGAGGAGTGCTAAAAATTATTTAGTAGATACTGCTGACAGATATGACTTTTGACAGCCAGAAATATTAATGCACAATTAGGGAGGACACCCCAAAAGCACTGAGGAGTGCTAAAAATTATTTAGTAGATACTGCTGACAGATATGACTTTTGACAGCCAGAAATATTAATGCACAATTATGGGGGACACCCCAAAAGCGCTGGGGAGTGCCAAATATGAAGAAAAAATAATAAACCTCTATCCTCCTCTCTGCACTAGCGATTTTGGTTAGAGCAATTGCAAGAACAATATTGTATTCTCTGTCCCTGCTCTAATTAGCCTATGACTACACCCTGCTCTCTCCCTCTGTCAAATGGCGATGGATTGCTGTGGAGGCGTGTATTTATAAAGTTGAAGTATCGTGAGAACCGAGCCCCGAGATCCGACGACGTCACAATGACGTTCGGCCTCGATTTGGATTCGGAATGGGCGGGAGAGTACCGAGCTGCTCAGCTCGGTACTCGGATACCCAAAGTTCGGGTGGGTTCGGTTCTCGGAGAACCGGACCCGCCCATCTCTAGTTTTTATGTAGTTGTAGTTATGTAGTTATGTAGTTATTATGTAGTTGTAGTTATGTAGTTCTCCCACAGCTGAAGGGCAACAACTGGTCTGCCATATCGCTACAATAAATTGCTCCTCATAAAGTGTTATATATATAAGCCCTTATAATCCTTATATAAATAGGCCTCCAAGCTTTAGCATCATATCCCTCTTTCATCTTAGGGATAAGACCTGTCACTGGCATCTAGGAAGACACAATTGCCGGAACCACCTCAGCTCTGATTTTTTGCATTTTCTTATCATGAGCAGCCAATCTCTTGCTGAAATAGCATGAGAGTATTCCAAGTCTATTTGGCCATGAACTCCATATTTATTTGCTGCAATTCCTGTTGTTGTCACAAGCTATGGGTTTCTGGGGTAAAATGCGCTTTGGACACAAACCTAAATGATGGCACACTTGAGTCCTAAGGGTCACAACTTGTCCCAATACCATTTCTAATATCAACTCGTGGACAGGAGGGGGTGAGTCAGGACTCTACAGACAGTTGTATCATTCAATAATGGCTTCATTAGGCCAGGAACATCAAATACAGACACACAGGAACAGGAATGAGAAGGGTGAAGGCCATAAAAAGTGCGTAAGCCACATAGTAGTAAGAAGTGACAGAGCTATTCCATGCTTCTGGAGCAATATGCCCCTTCTTCACATGTGGACAACATCCATTCTGCCACAGTCTGTAACAATGTATCCAAAAACAATACCACAAAGGTCAAAATATTAAATGTATAATTGCACCTTTGTTATTCCAGGACTTGTATAGGAACAGAGCACTGACTGAAGCGCAAATCACATGAAGGACCATGGAAACATCCAGCCACCCGCACAGGCATTTAACTCAGTGGGAATGATAAGAAGCAGCTAGATGTGTGCATGTACCTAAGACATCGACTAGATAAGGGCCTAGCAATAACATACATATATGGTGAAGTTGGACAGATTTGGCTATATGTCTGGAGCACTGATGGGGATAATGGTTGCACATAATGGGCAGATTACAGACAATTTCAGCCAGAGCCATTTAACATACGATAGATCTATATCAAGTGCTGATTAGGGTCAGCAGACCCACACATACTGCAATTTGTAGCCAATCAGATTTTGAAATCTTTTTTCAAAAACTATGCCCACTAAAACCTGTTCTTGGTGTGGGAAACAAGGTTGTATGAGAAAAGTTGTTTTGTATTCTTGCTTTAATCTGCTGTGAGTTGTTTGTAAAAAATGGAAATCTATGCATACATTAATAATTTTGATTTCTACAAATTCTATTTGTTCATTTTTTAAAAAAAATTGTCATTGAGTCTTTACTTCTATTGGCACCTAAGAGAATCTCAATGAAACCATTAAACTTCTTTAAAATGAGTTTTGATAGCCAATAAAACAATAATGACCTTCATGAGTGTTGACCTATATGCATTTTAAAGTAAATATTATTGTAAAGAAGTAAAATCATGTCAGTTTTTCTTGCATGTGGTGGAGATAAAGCTTCTCTATTGCCACAATATTTGTTTATTGTATCTTCTCTTGTTTCTTGGCTGAGCAAATGTATGTTGATGCCAAGGAGTAAGACTTACCATGTGATTTTATCAAGATAGCTTTCAAAGACAATGAATACTTACCATATTATTTAATACATGCTTGAAGAAGTAAAACATACACATTTTGTTTAGTTTACAGATTACATATTTAACATTGTCACTATGGTGCTTTTTTAGCGTGTTGCACTTTAACAATATCATTGGGATAGGAGGTTTCTATAGGAATCAATGCTTCCTTTGGGTGTCCAAGGCAGCATTAGGTGCCTTTAGATCACTGTTGTTAACTACAGTCAGTATTAGTTTATTTCTTACCTAATCTTTGTAAACTGTTCAAACTTTAGGAACTACGTGCAAAAGAGGTCATCTTCTTCCTATGTAGATTGTTGGTTATATATATTTATTTTCTACTTATTTAAAATGAATTTACATCTAGTAGAGAATAAAATTTAGTGTTGCAAAGACTGTTTAATCACATATAGAGTACATGTATCCATTTAGTATGGTCCTGCAACTGAAAAGAACCATCGGCCTATGTGCAGCCACTTCTTGCCCCAAATAAAAGCTGGTGCTGCATGCACATCATTGGGGTGAGAGCTTGAGCTCTGGGTCATGCAGTCACTTCCTCCTGCCTATTATCTGACTCAGATGGGGACATGACTCAGCAGATGAGGCTGCGCCATGGGTCCTAAGCTGTCGCACCATCATAATGTGCCACCACTGGATCCCCAAAGGAAGCCCAGGGAGGGATGTACCTTATTTTTTGGGATTGTGCATACACATGAAAATGGAGATGGTGGACATTGAAAAAGTCTATAAATTTCATCCAACTTTCACTTTAGGACAATCATTATATCTTAAATTAATCATGAGAGTGGAGGGACATTGGGACTATCATGATTATATGTGCCACATTTCTCTATTTAAATGTGTTGATTACATAGGTATATACAGTATCATCATCATCATTATCATTTATTTATATAGCGCCAACATATTCCGTAGCGCTTTACAATTGGGGAGAAACATAGTAAACTAATAAACAAACTGGGTAAAACAGACAAAGAGGGGAGAAGGCCCTGCTCGCAAGCTTACAATCTGTGGGACAATGGGAGTTTGACACATGAGGTTAAGTCTACATTTTGCATTTCGGCCCAGTCAGACTGCAAAGGTAAAAGTGACTTATAAGCTAAAAGATCCTATCACACAACAATGTTAGTCAAGGGGTAGTTGTCTTGTGTGAAATTGTTTAACGGGTGGTAATAGGGTAATGTAGTGAGGTTAAGAGTGTGGTTGAGGAATATTATAAACTTGTCTGAAGAGGTGGGTTTTCAAAGAACGCTTGAAAGTTTGTAGACCAGAGGAGAGTCTTATTCTGCGAGGGAGAGAATTCCATAGAGTGGGTGCCGCCCAAAAAAAGACAGGTAACCTGGAATGGGAGATGGTAATGAGTGTGGTTGAGAGATGCAAATCTGGTGCAGAACGGAGTTGGCGAGTTGGGAGATATTTTGAGACAAGAGAGGAGATGTGCAGTATGTGCATATTAATGTACTTACACATATTAAATGTGCCTGTTTGTTACAAAAGCTATCTTATTAAAAGCAGGAATGGCATCATAGGGTGCATTCAGGGTAGATTTTGGGTATCGAGCCACATAGTGTCCTAATCCCATTATTATTCAATATTTTTTATTTAAGAAAAAAGGGATCTTAATTCCACATTCCATCTGGGTTCCCATTCCCCAACCCACATTACATGTTTGTGCTGCTGCTCCTGCAAGAATTCCTATTTTATAGAATTTTTTTATAACTAATATAAAGGAGAAGAGGGGAATAAGGGGAAGCAGGGGGCGCTACACAGTAGAGATGAACCCTCTGGCAGACTGGGCAGAGCTCCCTCACACTGGAAAAGAAAGACAACTAGATAATTGTGTGTGTGTTTTATGTGTGTGCTGTCCGTGTGTTTAATGTAGGATGAAACAATTGAGACTGCTCTGGAGCTCTTTAGCTATACCATTGACACAATTTGACAATTGAACAAACCTCTCTGGTGATGAAAGTACAGTAATGGCAAACATCACTGTCAGCTTGGGCAGGAGCTATACAGACAGTCTTCTGTGGAGTCCTGCTCAAGGCAAAGGCTTTAACATGGTTATTATTGTCCAGTGATAGCACAGGTTACTTTTACCTGTTATTGTATCCAGTGCACCCGATTCAACCCTTGGAGGTAATGGGCAATAGAAGGAGAAAGGGTACCCTGAGTAATCCTAGTTATTAGGACTGGGTAATATTGTAGATACTTGAGGTTGGAATATATGGTGGAAATTGGGGGCCTGTATAATATTCTGGATGATAGATGTATTTTATTGAAAACAATTGGTAGGCTACAAAATATGCTGAATTATAAAGGCTTTATTATTATTATTATTATTATGTACTGTAATTATGTTACGTAATGTGCATAGACACATTACACTGTTCACACAACAGATCAGTTTTGCACCGTATTGTGTTTTAAGTCTTCAATAACTGGGTTTAGTACTATTTGTTCAACCATAACCACAATTTTCTATAACCACTACTCTCATTAAAAAAACAATACACAGCGTAATTTTCAGGGGATGAGAAGAAAAGATTTACAAACTTTGCTCTAGGAACCAGTTTTTCTAAAACCTGCCCTGTTCTGGACAGATTTATAGATTCTACCAGAACAAAGAACCTGATCTTGCCCTGCTAGATGTCTTTTAAACCCGAGCTGCTGAGAAGGTACACAGTCAGTTCTGGTCCATTGTCAGGTGGTCTTGATGGCATATCGAGTAAACGTGCAGGTATGATCACTTGTTAATGCACTAATGCTTCAACTATTCAATTACAGCGCAGGAGGGGTGTGAATAAAAACTTTAAACAACTGTGGAGGTCTGTATAATAAGTAGATTGTACAGTATGATCCGTATAATATAGCTGGTAACATGGTATGGGCAATGTGGTTGTCCACGGAGCATGTGAAATTTCTCTGAGACACCAGTGTCCCCACCATGATTTCTAACTAGGACTGCATAGTGCCTAAAAACCTCACAGACTGGAAGTATATTATTACAGTATTATGTTTGCCTGCACCTCCTCAGCAGCCATCAAAAACTAAAAAAGGCTATGCTGCCTCCTGATAACCAGGCTCTTCTCCAAAAAATACGCTCTCTCCACCCTCATCTCATTTAATAACTTGTTCTGTAAAAAGGAAGTTCTGCATGTGGGTACAAAACAAGGCACATGAGTGTGCCTGCATTTAACTAGGTACGCCCTGGTGTGTTCAGCTTCACCCACCAGAGGATGAAAACTTTTGCACCCCCTTAAAGGACTCGCTATTTTCACGGGCAGATCCATGTGCTACCTGTACAAACTGACATAATAGCACAAAAAAAGATAGTTGACATTACAAAATGTATATGCTCTGTAGATTGCATTTTTTTTGCACATTTGTATTATACTTGCCAACCTTTGAACAGTGAATTCTGGGAGATCCCAGGCAGGGGGCGTGGTTGGAGAGCGGGAGTAGGCGTGGCGTGGTCAACTGCATCATTTTGGCTCCACCCCGGCGACAAAAACAGAATTTTGTCACGGGGGTGGGGCAAAATGACGCGATTCACAGCAAATCGCATCATTTTGGCCATTAAATAGCAGTATGCGGGAGTCCAGGAGACCTACCCGGATTTTGGGAGTCTTCCAGACATTCTGGGAGAGTTGGCAAGTATGCATTTGTATATGACACTATTCTCTTACACCCCAAATCTGAATATATTCATAACAATAAAGAGCAGTTCAAAGAACCAGGTAACTAAAAAACTAACCCTAAAAATTATTTGCTGCTGACCGTGAAAATGATACACACCAAAAGCAAAGTTGTCATAATCAGATTGCTGAGTCAACCACTTGAATGGTTCTTAGATAGCAGTTCTGTCAGCTTCAAACTAACATGTCCTCAGCATGAAAATTAAAACAGCATGAGCTGGAAAGAGGATCACAAATATCGCATTAACCATGTTACTCATTGCTTTTGGACTTCAATTACGTTTCTGGATTTAATAAAGTCTTTTCCTGTATGATTGAGATTGCCAGTGGCGTATGCAAGTGTATACGTGGGCAGTATTACAACATTTCTAGGGAGAGCCAGGACATCATTTTTTTTCTTCGTATTCTTTAACATTTCAGTATATCTTACCTCAAATTTATTTGAATGTAGTTGAGGTTATGGAAAGCAATTTATATGATGTGGAAAAGAATTTTCTTTCAAAGTGTGTGGTACAGAAGCCAGCATTGTCTTCAGAAAAATGGAAAATGTAAGTCACTTCTTTTCCATTAGTTGAGCTTGTCACATGTGTTAAATAAGACTTCCTTCCTCATTTTAATACTTTAACCCCTTCTTTTAATAGCAATACATTGCTTATCCAACTGGCAGTAATAGGGTTAAATGTCTGAGAATATCCTAGGGACTTGTGGCACATTATGACATTATACTTTATAATTTCTTGCAACCAATTAAATCTTTAAAACTGGAAAAAGTTCCAGTTTTGTTACTTCATCCATCTCTAATGCAGACCCAGGACATCCTCACTGTGTCTTGGACTGTGATACTTATATTTGTGTTTTAATCATTTTACAACCAACAACACGTTTTTAAAATTACTTTTTACAATTATTTTATCGTGCTCAGTAGACTCATTTGGATTGTAATATGTTGTGTATATACACTCACATTAATAGGTACAGCAACCTAATCGAAAAATTTACCTGCAGAACTGCCTGATATTGTTCCTCCAGTTGCTGTGGATATCCCCTTAACCTTTACAGTCCTGGGTGTAAACTGATTGTCATCAGATCATTTTATATTGTCATTGATTATACTTGCAGACATTAATTAGGTCTCCTTTAAGGTGCCGTTTTCCAAATTTAACAGTGCCATTTTGTCAAGTACCAACAATTTAACCCCTTCATTCCATTTTATTAGTAAGGTAGCTTTTCTCTGAACCCTCCCAAGTTCTCCTATATCTTTCTTATACACAGGTGCCTAAAACTGTAACCCATAGGTAAATATGCACCCCATGAGTTTATTAGCAGGTGCCTGGCACTGAGTGCTGCTAGTCAGCTATTGTCTACTAGTATATCTAAGTCTATTCCCATATCAGAGATCCCCAGTTGCATCACATTTAATGCATAGGTAGCACAATTATTACCATGGTCTCCTATTATACTTTTCTAACCAGAACCTGCACAGTCCTAAAGTACAGAAAGGGACATTGAAAATGATTTGGCACTTGATGACTTCCATAGGTTAACTAATATGCAGATCAAAATGATGGATGCACAACTTACAATTTGGGAAGTACAAGATGACATTAGATATCTAGCTAACAAGGATCCAATACCAATACCCTTGAGGTATACAAAAAATAAATAGATAAATTAGCTAAATAAAACATATAAAAAGTAAAATTCAATGCAAAGGACAGTGGCAAACTACTGATCACCAAGGAAGCCACTAACTTTAGCCCAATTTTAATATGTTCCAATTAATATACCCCTTTACTTCTTATTCCTCAGTCAGTTTCTATATCTGCCCATGTACGTATAACACCCTCTTTCCTTGGTTAGGGTGTGTATACCAATCTTTGTCTGTCCTGTCTTCGAATGGACTCTTTGTCGTGTATTCAGTGTTGCACAGTGCCTCCAGTTTGATCCAAGTACTGTAGGCTCTATGTGTAGTAGTGTCCTGGAGTTAGCAACACCAGAGCGTGACCAAGGAATCCTCCGCTCCCCTACACTGGACCACAGGCACACACAAAGAAAATATTATTACACCAGGCTGGTCTGTAGAAGCGACACCAGCACATTTGTTAACGAGGTGTGGACTCCTCCATTTTTTTGTAGATTTTTTATTCAAAAATATATCTCTTTGGCTCAAACAATGGTTAAGTGTAACTTGAGAACAATGCTAACTAATATATGATACACAATTTACACAGACATCACTAGTTTTATACCACTAACAGGTACCTCTATCCCTTTTAATAAGGGATAGAGGTACCTGGATAGAGGTTCTTATAATACCTCTCTAGAGGGCATATGTATTAAAAAGGGCATTTTTAACACGATCCCTTTCAATCCTTATCACAAAGATAAGTATTGAAAGATCATGTGTATTTATTAAAAAACGTAATCAGGAACAGCAGTCACGAATGCCTGCTGTTCCTGCGAAGACCCCTCTCCTATATTTTCTATGGTCACTATCGCAAAGTGACCACCTTGCGATAGTGACCAGAGAATATCATATATTGCTGTACATTAAATAGTGCTGGTAATTCCTACTGGTGTTTTATAATTTGATCACTTGTATGTTACATCTGTAATATAAATCTGGCTGAGAATCGTCACCGGCATATTATATTTTACTTTTGGCATGTAAGGTTGTATTTTGGTAAATTAAATTGGTCTTGACCACAGAGTGTAAGGGCCTAATTCATATTCAGATGTACATCCATTTGCATAGCATATCTTGTGTGAAATAGCTCTGTGCATGCTAGAAACGGGCCTTAAGCCAATAGACGCAATTGCATGTAATTCATAAATTCATGTTCGAACACAAATAACACCTACGACTGCCTACGACTTGAGAGGCAGAACAGGGAGGGAAGGGGAGGTGTAGTGTACAGTAAGGGTGTGCCGATGTGGCCAATTCAGGTTCTGGCTTTCTCGTAAGTACTTTTGGCATAAGAAGGAATTTGCTACAGGTCAGCTGTAAATGCAGACTGATAGTGATGATTGACATGGCATAGTCTTTGTTTTAAAAAGTACACATGTGTGTGCCACTAGCTAGCACAGAACATGTGTATGCAAGTAATTTAGACTATAAAAACACATTGGACCTGATTCATTAAGGAAAGAAAAGAAAAAAAAATTAGTAACTTGTCACCTTGGCAAAAACCATGTTGTATTGGGGGGGAAGGTAAATTTAAAACGTGGGGACAGACTTATAATTGGGGCAGGGCATTGGGGCAGGGCACACTTAAATGTAATGTATTGCACTTTTGAAGGTTGGATCTATGCATTATATACTGTGTGATCTGTGTTATGCACTCTGTTTACTTATTGCTTGACTTTACATATTTTGTGTACCTATACATTTTCCAAATAGGCTCCAACTTTCCAGGATCCAGACAACAAACCAGCAGCTACAATAACAGATATGAAAGAAGAAACAGTCCACCAATAGCCTCTGCGTTTAGCCCTCCTAATTTTATTTCCTAACCTCTCTTGTACTTTTACTCCCCCTTTCACTTGCTATATCTTTCACCTTCCTTGTCCATACACCTGCTGTGTTTCCACCTTCCATGTTACTCACCACCTTCTTCCTCGCTGCCTCTTTCATTTGTATTAGGTAAACAGTTTCTTGTGGCAGTGCTTGTCCTACATCTGGATGTCCATGGTGGTGTGGCAAAAACTTTGGAAGCCGTTACAGGTAGATAAATACAGGATCAAGATGGAAAAAGTAATAATTAATATAAATAGGTAATAGTAATAAAATAGTAATTCTTGAAAATAACAAAATGCTTGATGGAAAATAAATATATAAATAAAATACAAATTAATATAAAAATGAGCTGTATTAGTATAAAGAAAAGGGCAGATGAGTAGAAATAAGAAAGCATAAACTAAGCCATGCACAGAAAGCATCAAACGGACTCTACATTAATTGGACACTAGAATGACTAGTCTAAACCAACCTATCATATAGTGCAGGCCAGTGATGTAATCAATTATGTCCTACAAATCAAATTTACATTGTATTTATTGAAATTGAGGCCTGTTAACAATAAATGTAAAAATAAAATTGCAAGGGCTGGTTAAATGGTGAAGCAGAGACCCAAATGCTGCACATACTCCTTCATTTAGTGTATATTAACTAAGTAGAAATATATTTTAGAAAATTACTTTTATTTCCTTGAAGCCTATTTGCATACAATCATAACGATTTTCAGAATTTTTGTGATGCATTGGTTATACCAGGAAAAACTTTTCTAATATTAATCAACACAAGTGAATTTTCTGTAGAGTTTTCAGAATATACAAACAAATATCCTTTGGTACGATATTTTAACAAATATATTGTTATTTTATAGGCTTTATATAGGAAAATACAGGCTATACATACATATAAAACAGGAAAAATAGACATTTTACATTGTTGTGCCACATGTTACTTAGTACAGCTCCAGAAATATACCCCAAAATACACCATGCTTTGCCTGCAATATAAAAATAAGATATATTTATGTATAATACAGGCCTGATATAGTTATAAGGTCTAGGAATAAAAGCAAGTCTTCATTCAGCTGTAAATAGAGGATACACAATGTCTATGTGCACAAATCCAGCAGGTTAATATTACAATCTGATTTATAGTGAGTTGCTACATGTACAGTCTTGCTCATGATAGCCAATTAACATAAACATGTGGGCTGTGTGGTGTGTTGTACTATTAGCCACCTACCTCTGAGCCAAAAACTGACAAACACACTTAATAATAGGTTACAATTGATAGGTACTATAGCCTGTAAGCAAAGGTTGGTTAATAGTCATATTATCTTTAGCCAACCTTGATTGGTCTTATAGCAGGGTTGTCCAACCAGCGGGCCCAGCACGCCTGTAAATGTGGCCCAGAAGGAGTTTTGGTTGTGGCAAGGGGGCAGCGCTGTTAATGGGAAAAAAAAATCCTGCAAAAAAAAGAAAAGAAAATACTTACCTTGCGGTCACGCGGTCACGTCAGCTGGTACTCCGGCTCCCTCCCTTGTCTCCTCCACCGTGCGGTGCTCGCAGTGAATGTCAGGCGTGATGTCATCACGCCCAACATCCATTGCGGAGCGCAGCACAGAGGAGTCACCTGCGCGAGAAGAACAATCAGCATTGGAGAAAAGAGGACAGGAGAACAAGCCGATTAAAAGGTAAGTTAAGGGGGATTTTTTTTATTATTTCAAGGGACGCTGACCAGTGAATAAAAGTCACCTGGTCCTGGAGCATCATGGACCTTATCTCCCTGCTACATACTTCTACTTGTAATACTAATGGGGAATTATATATTATTCTCTTTGGCTCATTATAAGTTGTTATCCCTTAACTAACATAGTGGTGTAATTAGCAAAACAGGTCACAATTTGGGGTCACAGTGGTGTATATGTCAGGTACCGCAGGCCTGGTCAGGGCACCCTGATATACAATGCCTGGCTTAAATGCACTTTATTGATATTGCATCGAAACAATACCAAAAGTGATTGTAGTATAATAACTAGAGAGGATTTTTGAACAGGGCAATTGAAAGGTAAGTATAGGGGGATTTGAAAAAAAACCGATATATATATATATATATATATATATATATATATATATATATATATTTATATAAAATCACTTTTTTTTCTCATATATTTATATGTTAACTTTGTTTTCTATGGTTTTTTGAATGATCAGCTATTGTTATTGTTAGTGTATCTTATGTGCGGCCCAAACCAACTCGTCGTCTTCCAATGTGGCCCAGGGAAGCTAAAAGGTTGGACACCCCTGTCTTATAGCATTCATAACTGTAATAGACTATGTATAAAATAGTATTGTGAACATGGATAAATACAGTGAGCAAATAAATTACAGTATATGAAGTATATATGGCTTACAAGGAAATTATAGTTTTGTATCTTTAACTTTTATTTATGACTTTCCTTTACAAAGTAAATAGTTACATACAAAGAACAAAATGCAGAACAAAAATTGTAATAACAACAGACAACAGTTAATGGGAGAAGTTTTGTGAGAAGGAGCGGGTGAAAAGGCATGATAAGGAAAATATATCCTGTTACACAAAGGAAATGTATCTAAATATGATCACATAGTGAAACTGTTACAAACTGTTTCAAAGTTGTAGCACACATTAATAACGTATAGGCAAGGCAAGGAAGCAGAACTAAAAGGGTTCAGTACAGAATAATATTGGGGCCCTTACCATTGAACTTATTTTAAAATAAAACCATTTAATTCATTAAAATAAATATCAAATGATTAGATCAAACAAAAATAAAGCCATGTTGACTCAGAGCTTATCGAATTATTAAATAGATTTCTAACATTATTAAGGCAGACAATATGTTATTTTATGGTGCTCTATGGATACTGGAGCAACATAAAATAATCCAGAGCAAAAGCACTCTCTTCCCTGCCCAAAACCAGCCTTGCCAATGGGTGCTACCAATTTAATATAACCGTGACCGTAGTCTGATGAAAAACACATACTCCTGGTATGAAAATATTAAGTAAAATAGCCTGTGTTTAAAAGTCAATAAATATAGATTAAATGAAAGCAGATTACGATTAGGACTATTCAGGAAATTAATTTGAACACTAGCTAAAGACAAATTAAATATTTGCTAAGATACTATCTTTACATATATGAGTAAACATGACTTTACCTTTGTATAATTTCCAATACAGCAATACATATTAAACATATTCACTGAACTAATAACTATAACAATTATGTCAAATAGATTTTGATACTGTAGAAAATATTTTATAGTAAGCAATGTGCTTATTATCTGCTTTGAGCATCATTCATTTTATAGCTTAACATTCAGTAATGCATGAAAAGCGATATAATCAATATGTCATGCTAGTCATTTATACAAGAAACAATAGGAGCACATCTACCATTGGTTCAGCACAACAGATTGCATGTTTGTCAATTAATCATCTTGCTAGTTATTGCATGTTTGCAACATTTATGCAGCTTAAATGGTTTTTTACACCTGGACACAAGCTGTTGATGTTATGTGGACATTTCAATGGGAACCTGTATCAACAGCCCACACACACACTGAGACTTCTTCACATTTGTGTGCAGTAAAAAGCAATGTAAATATTAAAGATTAACACTAAATACACATGGATTGTTCTCAGCTGTCAAATCTGTGTTCCATTTTCTTAAAAAGATGGGGGGCAGACGCAGGTATAGAAAGGAATTACTGATCCCTATGAAAAAAGGACAGGTGTTAACCTATAGGCTTCCTCACATAAGGCATTGTGCAAAAATCATGCTTAAAAAAATAGGACTTACTGAGGGTCGGTGTTTCCATTAGGTGAACCTAAAACATCAAATGAGTGAAATAATGTTACATATCCAGTGGTTTTAATGCCCCCACAGTGCCATCACCCAGAGCTGACATGGAGGAGAAGCAGCTACAGCTTCTTACACATGAAGCTATCCCCTCTATGGCACCACCAGAGCTTGCACCGGTCCCGTCTAGGAAACCCTCAGACCTGGCACCAGCCCTGGACTTACTATTTTTTATTCTAATCAGTGTTCCATTATGCTTAATGTGAGAAATTCTGTGAGCTAATGGCTATCCATCTTTTCATGAGTTTCTGTGATCCATTTTTGCGTCTGTTTACCGTTTCATTCCCTCCTCTTTCTAGAAGGGAATGCATCGTAACCTTTGGTTGATCAAAATCAGCCCATATGTACATACCCTAAAAGTTCAAATATTTGACACTTGAGTGATCCACACCCTCTTTCTTCTTTTACTTCGCTGAGTTATTTACTATTAATAAGAGTCAAATGAACAACAAGATTTTAATAAAAACATAGTGGTGATTTAATGAACAGGGCAAATGCAGGATTTCATATGCTTGGTTTCTTCAAAAAATAAAAAATAATAAACAAAACACTGGCTGCAGTCATAGTAAAATTGGAAAAATACAATGTATATAAATGTAATAATGTAAGCGAAATAAAAAATACAATAGCTGTCCTATATATTTTACCATCTTAGCCAAATGATATAATGTAAAACCTTGTAATACTAATCTGCTACTCACATCCAATTCAATAAAACAATACAATTATTGTTACAGTTACTCCCCTAGTGCCTCACATCACTCTTAGCAGCCAAGAAGCTGCAGACTATCACACAATGCTTAATTTTGCAGCATTTTCACATGAATACTATAGAACGATTACAGCGGCCTTTTTAGTAAAGCCAAAGCTTATTAAAACATAGGCCGGGTACCCACAAAAATGAGTCTTAGGGCTAGATTTAACAAGCTGCGGGTTTGAAAAGGTGGGGATGTTGCCAATAGCAACCAATCAGATTCTAGCTATCATTTTGTAACAAAATGATAGCTAGAATCTGATTGGTTGCTATAGGCAACATCCCCACTTTTTCAAACCCGCAGCTTAGTAAATCTAGCCCTTAGAGTGCTGACGGATATAGTTTTTTTTAATGAAGACAGGAGGAGGTAGTTCCTAGTTGCTGTTTCCTGCTTCTCACCCACAGGACTGGTGTGATTAAAGAGTAGGGGGGTTTCTGGGTAATTGTAAACACCCTGATGAAGGGAGTTGACATTAGTGTAACAGATTGTCAGAGTATAGGTGTGACTTTGAATCTTTGCTTTTTAAATGCACAAATAATGAACTTAGGGTGTGGATGGAACAGTGCATTGCCACGCCCTATGACAAATTTTATGTAGTGGACTCTCTCTGAAAACAGTAAAGCTGGGGCCTGCACATGCACCCATTGGACATGCACAGCTCAGAAGAGGAGTCTACTCTGTTCTTGAACCCAGTAGCGGCTACACTCCCTGCACCCATGGTAATTCCACCACTGCTTAGGAGTCATAATACCATTTCTGACTTGTTGAGCAACAATCATGATCCAAGTAATGCTAAATATATGTTTGCACATGCTCAACAAGTTATGTATATTTTCACACTGCTTCTGGTGATCTTATCTATCAGTTTCAGTTATTTACCTTTAATAACTGATCTTTCTGAATTGTCTGAGTGTCATATAAACAGTAATGAGTGAATTGCAAAATAGCAGTCTGATAAAAGTTTATATATATTTGCCATACCTAAGTGCATTTTTTTAAATTATCATACAGCTTTAAATTATCATACAACTCTAAGGCCAACTAATTAATATAAAATTAGAAGCCAAGAAAGACACATTAACACATTGTACTTATTTAATCATGTGTGCTGCCTGTTCTATGACCTTTCATTGCCCGATCAAGTAAATTGCTGATTCAGCGTGTTTAATAAATCCCTTCTTTACTCAATAACAGTACTTTGGAAGAAGTCCCATCATTGACTGTATTTAGAATGACCGTAGTACTAATCTATATAACTAAGACCTCTGCGTTACTCGTAACTCTCTGTAACATGACAGATGGACACCATCAGTTGAAAACCTTAGAATCACTGTGTCAATCTGTCTTGCTACAGGGAGCCAATAAGTGCCAAAGGTGATCAGCAGAGGTTATGGAGCTCACCTCTAGCCATGACCGGTTAAATAGAGTGAACTTCAAGTGTACCAGGGGAGAAACCCACACCAAATTACTATTATTGGGAAGGGAGAGGATTTAGTAATATTGATTTATACAGTGGAAAATCCATATAATTATTTCCCTACCAAACTGTAACTCAAAAAGTGCATGTTCCTTTACCTTTTATAAAGCATAGTGTATTCTGATCATATGGCAAAAAAACTAGTGTTTTGCCCAATGTGTTCACCATCTTTTATTGAAACTAGGAAAATGAACATTCATTTCAATGAAACAATTTACCGTATATACTCAAGTATAAGCCGAGTTTTTCAGCACATTTTTTTGTGCTGAAAAAGCCCTCCTCGGCTTATACTCGAGTGACTTACCTGATCCCGCTGATCCCGCCGATCTCTCCGACTTGCTCTCCGATCCCGCCGCTGTTAACTTCCGCAATGGAACGCATATGTGTTCCACTGACAGGAAGTCCGGCATTTGGAACGCAAACGTGCGTTCCAACTGCCAAACTTTCTGTCAGTGGAACGCACACGCATATGCGTTCCACTGCAGAAGTTACCAATTAAATGGAGAGAAGAAGCTCTTTTGAAAACATGCATCCTATTATTAATGTGCTTTTCTGTCGTTAGTGGATATAAAACCCATATTAACAGTGGACAGCTATGAAAGAGCCAGGTGGGTGATAACTTAGAGATTATAAACCTCTGCATCTGTGTTTCTATCATTTGCATTTACAGCATATAATTTGACAAAACAATTGCATTATTTTTGGGTTGTGGGGCTATAAATAGTTTTTGTATGTTTTTCTTTTTACTAAGGTGTAAGCATAGAAAATAAGCACTTCATAATAGTTTCCCATTCTCTTTTTTTCCAAACTGGAATGTTTCCTATTTAATTTTCTTCTTTTTAATCAGCCAATCACAAGTGGAAAAAGCTTTGCATGCAATATAGATGACAGAAAGAGGCACAGTGTGTTCCTGCGATAATTGTACCAACAAAAAATGCCCATTGTCACACTCAGCCACTTACGCTCAACTTCTGTTTGTGTCTGCTAAATATACAAATGTTTACTTGACAAAAGCTGAACAAAATTAAGTGGCTGAGTATATACATATATAGGTAGATAAATACACAGGGATAAATAATTTCAAAACAGAAAACAAGTATGCTTACAATTTAATAACTTAATTTCATCGTGTATTGATCAGTAGCTGCAGCATTTCCCACCCTAGGCTTATACTCGAGTCAATAAGTTTTCCCATTTTTTTGTGCTAAAATTGGGTGCCTCGGCTTATATTCGGGTCGACTTATACTCGAGTATATACGGTATTATGTTTGATGTAGTTTTTTAATTGATACTTGGTCACATTTTTCCCCGATGAATTATCCTGTTGCATAGGTTATATTCTCACACTACTGTCAGGAAATTCTGGACTACAATAGTATTAAAGAAAGGATTGAGTTGTTTCGGTGGAAGGTTCTTTAGGTCAATTTAGCACATTATAAAGTTGACATTGGAAATAAAGATAAACAAGTAGAATATAGTGTGTTCACTTTAGGGATGGAATTTTACTTAGTCTACTTTATAATTACCTAAAATTGGAACACATACATTAGACTCTAGTTTGTGAGTCACTGTAAGTTCTTGTGACTTTAGTAATCTGGTATTATCTTTATGATGGTTATGTATCTGTTGTTTCTATGGCACATTCATTATCAAATATCATATAATGACATTAGAGTGTATCATTTGGGAATTTCAATAAGGTTATCAAGTGAGTCAACTGCTCTATTTTCCTTTTTACAAGGTACCTACTTATGTATGAGGGGCGATTTGAGTGCTGGGTGATTTGTATGTTATATTGATTTAGATATCCTCTATATCCCAGTAGTCTTTCGCGTGAATACTAGTATGCGCTGTTATTATTTATTCTTTAACTTTTACTTTTCATGGGACCTGTTTTGTGCTTCCATATTGCACTTAGGCAGAGATGTGCATTTCCAAATAATATATAAAACGTCACACACATAAAATTACCACCTGTAATAAAGACAGTTCCAATGTCCTCACACTCTCAGGATTCATTTAAGATATAAGTGAGGCTAATTTGAACAGCACTTTAGATGAAAAATGAAACCGTGTGTTTTATTGAAAGGTGTGGTGCTAATTAAATAGCAGGTTGGACTTTTGCACTGTGATCCTCTGGAGATATTATCGCACACCTTGGCGCACTTATCAACTACAGAGGCATCTTTCAGGAGTGGCGGGTAGGCATGCCTCTTGGAGTGTGTATCTAGGTGCACTGTTGCAAAATCAAAGCATTTGGGGTGCACTTTGACTGTGATTTGTAAATTATCTCAAGGGTGTTGTACTTAGGCCTGAAATGGGTAAAAGAAAGTAAAAAATATATCAGGCAATCAATGCTGTAGTACAAAACTTTATAGCAAATGCAGTGCACAAATGAATGTACAGTAGTCTGGACTACTAATGGTCACACTTACAAAGAGCATCCACATATTTTTTTTCTCCTAGTTACATTCCAGGAACAATATGTGTCTGAAGTGCTATAAGTTTATAGACACCTGCTTTTTTTTGATTCTTGACGAGTATTTTTTTCATGCACTGTGATTGGCCTGATTCTCCAGTGGACATTATTTGCTGAATTTTGTGCTAATTTCTAGCTAATCAGGACAAAGATTTTTCCCCATCTTGAATGGGGAGGTGCTTCATACTTTTGGATATAGCACAATGCATTTACTTTGAAAGCAGTGTGCTACACATTGACCTGAATCACTGAATTACTTGGTTCCTCCCCCTTCAGGGCTGTCTCTGACCATTATCATCTGCAGCAAATATATGTTGAGCTAGAAACATCGGGCTGGTGCAGAGTTGGATGCAAAATGGGAGACAAGTACTGTTACAAAAGAGCACAATAAAACAGCATATTTCCGCCCATATGCAGAGTTGTACACATCTGGAGATGCTTCCGCTTCCATATCAGCAGTAAATGCTCCTGGTTTACAACAAGTCATCATCTCTGCATCAGCAGAATTTGCACCTGGTTTACAAATCATTATCATCAGTGAGAATTTGCACCTGGCTTACCAGTCATCACCATCATCAGTGAGCATTGGCGGCTGATTTATAAGTCATCATCATCAGTGAGCATTTGCACCTGGTTTGCAAGTCATCATCATCAGCGAGCACAATGCACCTCCCCTACAGCAGGTGTAAAACATATGCCTCATAACAGGCGTATATTATGTTTCAGTTTACATGTATCATCCAAACACAAATACAATATAGATCTGTTTATCTGAGTTAAATATATCGTAATAAATGGGTGTATGTATGAAACTACTTTATACACACACCCGATGTGTGGGAAGAAACACATTGTAACATAATGAGGTGTGTAAAACTCATAGTTACTGATATACTCTTGTCTTCTAATTATAATGCATTTAGAAAACAAATACATAGTATATTCATTCCCATAGGAAATAACCTTCCATCTGTTGGAATGGTTTGGAAACACTGCTTTGTAATGAATTACTATTTGCTTGTTTTATGCATGAATATTGTCTATGAAATGTGTTGATTAACAACCAACCAACTTTCAAACATTTCAAATGAACTAAAAGCAAACTGAAATATATTAAGAATGTTTGTCTGTGTTCACTTTCAATCCATGCTCTAGAATTGTAAAAATGGAATGTACCCTGGAATTTGGTAGCTCAAAACCAGCTCATATGTACATAAACTAAAACTCAAATACCTGACACATGAATGAAACACACCATCTTTCTTCTTTTGCTGAGTTATTTAATATGAAATGAGGGTGAAATGAGCAGTAAGACTTCAGTACTAAGGTACTGGTGATTTAATAAGGGGGCTGCTCTTAGAGGGGAATTCAATTCCCCCCAAAGTAGCGCTGCGATAACTCTATTACCGTTATTACGTTAAAGTTAACCCGGCTTTTTGCTCACAGCTCAGACTTAGGCTTAAGTGTAATAGGTAGGTGGGATGAGAAGCGGCATTGCCGCTTTAAAAATATTCAGAGACAAGTCACAATTGAAAATGACGTACTAACAACATGCCGTTGTTACTGGGGATCGTGATTTCTTACCACACTGACTTGTTCTGTCATTCTTAAGATCAGTCCTTCTTTCTTCTAAGTCGGGGAAGTCATTATTCATTTTGGTCCCTTTGTGGTAGTCAGTGTCGGTGTTATCAGCACCGTTAAAGTGACTACCACCGATCCTATTACCACCCACTACACAGCTAACACAAGACAACAACCTTCTGACCAACAAGGCTGTGTGACTGAGCATACAGCCCACTAAATACTTTGTAACCTTTGCATTCCAGCTGGACAAATATGCAATATGATGTAGCACTTAATCTTGTGTATCAAACCATTGTCCCAGCTGGCAAGCAGGGCCCTCTTACATCTCTGTATGTATTATCCGGTATTGTTTTCTTACTGTTTGTTCCCAATCATAAAGCGCTATGGAATCTGACGGTACTATATAAATAATTGTTGATGATGATGATGATGATGCTTTATTTCTCACATCCAGACTCTCTCCCAGTCCTGTTGACTCCACCTTAAAACCATTGCTAGAATACGCCCTTTTCTTACTCGACATGCTACCAAAACTCTTATCCATTCTCTCATCATCTCCCATCTTGACTATTGCAATCTCCTGATATCTGGTATTCCTGCCACCAATATATGCACACTTCAATCCACCCTAAATGCTGCTGTAACACTGATCTTCCTCTCTCACCACTCCATATCTGCTGCACCACTTTGCAAATCTCTACACTGGAGCTCTGTGTCCTCCAGAATCAAATTCAAATTACTCACCCTTACCCACAAAGCCCTCAACAACACTACCCCTGCATACATCTCAAATCTCATATCAAAATACTCTCCCTCCCACCCTCTTAGATCTATCTCTGATCTGCGCCTTGTCTCATCTCTTGTAACCACCTCTCACTCCCGCCTACAATACTTCTCCCGTGCTGCTCCCCACTTATGGAATTCCCTACCATGCCCAATCAGACTTTCCCACAGCCTTCAAATCTTTAGATGCTCTTTGAAAAACAATCTCTTTTTAAGAGGTGACTTAATCCCCGATAACACTATTCACACTAATCCACACTCACAACTATCCCAATCTCCACTCTGAGCAACACTTGCTCCTCTTGTTTCAGATGTGCCCCCTTCCACTTGGAATATAAGATCTCTAATGAACAGGGTCCTTCATACCCTCTGTTTTCATGTCCGTGTTTATTTTGTTTACCTTGTATGTCCCTGTTTTATGTATGTACTGTTTTCCATACTGTAAGGCGCTTCGGACCACTGTGGCGCCTTACAAATCTGCGGTAATAATAATAAATATAATCAGTGAACTGGAAAATGGCAGTCTGATAAAAGTTTGTGTGCATTTATCATAGCTAAGCTGTATTTTTAAATTATAATACATGTACATACTGTATCTGTCCATGACCATATGCTACATCTGTCGTATTTGCACTAGATTTACTGCAGTTTGCAAATTAATTCATTGAAATAGAATCATTGCACTGTGTCAGACTAAAGAGGGTTCTTCCTTCCACTTTGGTCATGTGCCACATCTACAATTTCTTAAGTGTCTTGCAGAATTCATTGTGGTGCCAACTCCGCTGGGCTCCTTGGTAATGTTGCTGGTGCTTGTTGATGATAGTGTACGAACTAAGGTTGAAAAACAATTGCTTCAGATTCTTTTGTTGCATGCAAAACATGAGATTGTATTGTGTAGGAAAGGTACTGATCCTTCACATTTTAGGAAGTGGATATTGCCAAAAAATAATATTTTTTTCCTACATAAACTCATCTATGGGAGTAGTTTATGTTGGAGAGTTGAAATCATCATGTACTGAATTTCAGAATTTGCTAGTCAGCTAAAGTAAGTAAAGTGCCCCCATGTTCCACCTAATAGTGAAAACTCATATATACACATTGAGCTTTGACAGGAAAAGCGGGCCTCTCTCAAATTTGGTCTTTATTGTAGCTGGATCCCTTGTACCTATGGTAGTTACACCTTTCCTAAAAGTTTATGCTTGTTCCCTCTGCTCTCTTGCCATTGTACTCCTTAGTGCCACAAAAGTTAAGGAAGCACAAATTCCTATTCCACCTCTTGTGCCTCTTCCCCTTTTGCTTCTCTTAGGAGACATACCGTATATACTCGAGTATAAGTCGACCCGAATATAAGCCGAGGCACCTAATTTTACCACATAAAACTGGGAAAACTTATTGACTCGAGTATAAGCCTAGGGTGGGAAAAAATGATAGGTTCAATCTATGAAATCATTTTTAGCTAAACCATAAATAACAGTAGATGACAAGGAACATTCATAAATGATTATAAAATCATTGGGTACAACCTGACCTAAATAAATCAAAGATAATGTAAGCAATACCCTAGGGTGCTCTTTTGTGAAGTAAATTGATGGGTTTGTAAAAAAATGAAAAGTACAGTTTTGACAGGTGGCATCCCTGTATATATGAGAGAGAGTTGTAAAATGAAGTACAGTTTCATTTTAATTTACATCTATATTGGAACTTATTTTTATATATGTTTAACCCCAAAGGAAAGGTGTTTTAGGTCAATAAAAAGCTTAATTTACCCATATAGGTTTCCGATTACCATAGGAGAGAGAGAGAGAGAGAGAGAGAAATATAAAATGACAATAAGACAAACATAAAATTACCTTATTTTAAATAATAAACACAAAAAAGGTTATCTAAAGAAGAATATTCTGCGCTTTAACCTAAGTTTGAGTAATGAATAAGAGCTGTGTATGGGATAAAACAATATTCTTTATCAAATAGAAATGTGCATCAAATAGAAATCAGATTGTTACCTAGCCGCAGCATCGTTTCATTGAGCTTAATTTACCGAGAGAGAGAGAGAGAGAGAGAGAGAGAGAGAGAGAGAGAGAGAGGTTTTTCACTTACCTCCGCAGTGGAACGCATATGCGTTCCAACAACAGGAAGTTCGGCATTTGGAACGCAAACTTGCATTCCAAATGCCGAACTTCCTGTTGTTGCAACGCATATGCAGAAGTTAACAGCCGAGGGACCAGACACCAGGTAAGTTCCCCCTCGTATAAGCCGAGTGGCCTTTTTCAGCATCCAAAAATGTGCTGAAAAACTCGGCTTATACACGAGTATATACGGTATGTCCCAATCCTGGGCTATCAATATCCACAGCCAAATTACACTAATGAGAGCAACACTATAACATTCATATCCCCCACATTCATAAACGTAATGTACCATTCTATTGTGCTCTCTGGAACTCCTGATCTCACTGTATAAAGTTAGCCTCCATTCACAACCTGTTCATTTCCAGGTCCCTCAATCTCATGGACTTCACTGAAACATGTCTGTCACCTACAGATGGCACCTCTGCTGTGGCACTCCTTCAAATCAAACAGTGTTGCAAGTTTTGTGTGGGTCCACTTTAACCCAACTGCACGTACCTTGTTCTCACTTCCTCTCTTTCTTCTCCTCTTTCAAAGTCTACATAATTTTGCATATTCATAGCTGCAGTAATTTACAGTTCCCCTAGCCCTACCTCTACATTTCTTGACATTATTCTTCTTGGCTTCATCTCTCTAATGCTCCTGTTCCCTTTTTTTTTTATAATCATTACATCTTTATATTTGTGAGTTCATTATTTCATGAATTTGTTTCCTTCTTTAGTTTAAAAAAACTGACATTGTATGCAATTATTTTATCTTTTTTATTTATAAAGATTTAGTGCAAGTAAAGCTGTCAGTATCCAAATCCTGATTGTATTGATTACTTATATTAAGTGCAGTAATCATTGACAGCTGCCCACCCAATTTTTGTGGTATTAGAAATGAATACATAGATTCCAATTGGATTAAATAATGATGTTCAGTTGTTTGCTTTTAATTAATTAACATTTGTTTTCTTCCTTTTAAAGATAATAATGATGTAACTAGAAATGCATATATTGTTATAAATTAGTAATAATAATTCAATAAAAATATCAATATGTTGAATGATAATAAAAATGTTAATAGTGTCACTCAATTTCAGTTCAAAAGAGTGTACACACAATAACTGGGGACAGTACCTACTTTTAGGACAGCTACGTTTATAGAAACTTATAATGATAAATACACTTCACTACACTATATAACGAGATTTCAGTGATTACAAACTATGCCCTGACAAAGGTGGTCTGGATACCTTTAGGAAGTGATGGAAATGACTACTACTATGTTGTGACAATTTGAACCTCTATCTGGGATTTCCAAATGTCACAAAGTACCAACCAGAGCCCCATGCACACCATCAATGTGACCAGAACAGCAGAATACTGAGCTAATTGTTAGCAACATTAACATTTAGTGACATACCTGGATTATTCTTCCCACTAGGACAATAATAAATATAATATTTATCAGCAATACCGTCAGTGTCCTTTTGCTATGCATTTTGGAGACCATGTCCTTCAACAGGCAACTGGAGAACACTATAGGTTAGCCAAGTAGCGCAAAGACTGTATAGATAGAACATATGCATGTGGCCCAATTAGCATGCTAAAATCCTAATATATAAATAATATTGCCAATCACACGATAAACAACCATTCGGCCCGATGTCGCATTAGTGTGTACGCTCAAGCGATGATTGATTATCGCTCCAAAGCACCCTCTCTTATTTCATTTTATTTTAGAAATGGACTAAAAATATTGTTTAACAATGGAACAATTTTGTTCTAATTCTGCAGTGTGTATACATTCACGACCAGATCTCCATACAGTTTACAGAGTCACTGTCATAGTTATGACAGATGAAGATCACAGATCTGAAGGTAAATCTTGTAAAACGTGTATAATGTGTACACATCAATCAACATGCTGATCAGCACTTTCAGTTGTTAATAAAATCGATAATGATAGCACAGAAGAAGAAATTGTCTGCAGTGTGTACTATTATACATGTTTTGTCTCTATCCAATAACGATTGTTGAATCTCGATTTAAGTTTCCAAAGCACAAAGTAATTTAATATACAAAAGTAGCAGAATAATAATGCAAAATAAAACAAGTACAGCCGTTTCTTATCGCAGGCGCTCTGGATCCAGTGAACAGTCATTCAGGTCTTAAGGCTGTGGTCAAAGAAGACTGGTCACTATGCCCAGAGCCCCTACTTATATGCAGTCAGTGAATACAGTAAAATAATGCAGATGATGTGGCTTGCTTTTATTGGTCCAGGCTTCAGGAAGGTCCAGTGTACTGCAGGTCATAGGCCAGTTCAAACCAAAATATCCAAAGGTGGGGGTCAAGTCTCTAGGGGATGTGCTCCGACTTTCCCGCCAAGAATCCACTTTCAACTAGTCTATTTGCATTTTGCAGTCTGTATCACTTTAAACATTTATTCCCTAAATTCGCTAACTAGAGTATGCAATGTGCGATCTCTTCGGTGAATGAAACAGACAATTAGTGATGAATAGGGGATTAAAACGATACCAAACATGACATAGTTCCTGCAACCTGAACCTTTGATTTCACTAACATGCATATAACTTATAATATTAAACATAAATAATACTATATTTCAACATAAATAAGTATGTGTTGCAACTGCAATTAATATGTACTAATTACAAATGTGTAAGTTCGTGTGAATGTGTGTAAAAGTGTAAAACCTGTTATTGCCACATGTTGCGGCTGGATACGCCCTTCCATGCCGTAGCGTGCTCTACGCATAATTTCAGACAAAGACAGCCAAGTTTGCTCGATATTAATTGAAATTACTTTATCCAATTTGCTGACTTTGACAGTACCCAACCTTATAGCATCGATGATCTCAAGTTGGATATAGAATTCAGCATTTCCAAATGGCCTCAGAAAAGTAAAAATAGCCACAATAGTGAAATTCCATCATAGATAAAGTATTGTTAAGCAATTAAACTCACATAGAGTATATGTGGAATTTTCTCATATAGTTTTTATCTCATATATCCATGGTTGTCTTCCCAGACTCACATACAATATGATGGGGAGCATAAGTTAATGAAAACCAAAAAGGGGAACAAAGACAACTCCTATAGTGCATTAAATTTGTTTAAAAATCAGAAAACTATAACCTGTATCTAGTTTCCATGGTACCCTGATGTCAACACCTAGAAATGGGTCACATCTAATACTTTCAGTGTAAAAAACCTGAAGCACAGCTGGTAGGCGTTACGACACTTATAATATGTACCAATCAGGGTGAGATACATATTATCTGACGTTTCTATGAAGACGCTTCTTCCATTACTCTGATCTAAAACAAACCTTCACAATACATGGATGCAATTATTCTCACATAGGTAGACTATAGATATTTTTAAAAGAACCTTTGAAACCTGGACTTGTAATAGCCACTACGGCAAATTATCAAACCAATGGACTAAATAGATACATGAGGATGTTAATAAATTAGTTCAATAATGATGTGGATTTCCATACATGCCCACATTATCTTACATTGGTATGACTACAGCACCCGTTGTTGTTGTTTCATATAGCAGGAACGCGCACACTGTTTCCACATCTATACATATCATTAATTTCCCTCCTAGATACATGGCCAGCACCACTAAACATCACTGTAAAGACATTCAAAATTCAAGATGGATGAATATATCTAACCCATTTTCTTTTACCTCCAAATGAAAATCCATCCATTCACAGGTACAAAAGCAATTAAGAGGGGAATTATATGCATTTCTTCTAACTCATGAAACTTATTCCAAAAAGCACTTAAATTTAATTTTAAGTCAGCATTAAGGACTCTGGGGTGTAAGGTGCCTAAATTATAAATCCATTTAATTTATTTTCTTGCTAAATTGGTATCTATATAGTTTTTTATCCAATGAGTTTTAAATAAAGGCATCACACAGAACTTTTTTCAGAGCTGTAATACAACATTTATGTAGTTTACCAAAGTGTTGGGACACATAATGCTTATCTTAGCCTTTTTGATATTTCTAATATGTTCGGCTAACCTTTCTTTAAACATCCAAGAGGAGTGATTGTATGATTTTGGCGGCGGTGTTTTGAAGGTGGGGAGGGCCCTTGATTGGATGGGATTTCTCGGAGATGATTGGCTGACATGGTGGGGGAGTGGTCTCGTATTTAGGTCAGAAGGGATGTGGGGTGGCCGAAAAAGCGTGGAAAGTGTATATATCTGATACATATCGGGCTCTATGTAGAAAATTGGCAATAGGAAGAATAATGATTGTGGGCAGCAGCTAATGGTCATACAATGATACGACCTTACGTGAGCCCAGTTAAGGCTGTGATATACACTCGATCTGCTGTGAGTTGTCAGCCCTAAATAATTAGTATTACATTCCTAGTGATATTCACTGTTGGGGGATAAATCAAGAGAGAACCCTGCCTGTGAGAGCTTACATTCCAGGGAGCAAGGGGGTAATCAAAGACCATATGCGCAAAAGGGAAGCAGGTGGATGTGGTGGGTGGAAGAAGTAGCTCTAAGAAGGGGTTTTGAGGTAGCATTTGGAGGTTGTGGGAGATTCTGATAGGGTGGGGCAAGCAGTTGATGAGAGACGTGTTGGAGATAGGAGCGGGAGGAAGTTTTATGAGGGGAAGAGAGGCAACTATCATTGGTGAGCAGAGTGATCGAGCTTCGTTGGATCTCATGACAAGGTCTGAGAAGTATGGGAGGAAGTATTAGTGAAGGCTTTGTAAAAGATTTTTGATAGCTTGAACATTATTGAGGAGGGAATAGGGAGCCAGTTAAAGGATTTGTAGTGTGGTCCAGCAGAGACGCTGCAGGAGAGGAAGATTTTGTCTGGTTGCAGCATTCAGGAATGTACTACATAAGGACTGGTAAGTTTAAGGTTCCCCCTACTCTTGAGAAAGACTTAATAGTTAAAACTTATTGGTGGTAATTACCCGAGGCTTTGGAAGACCTTACCTGAGAGCAGAGGAGTCTAACTGGGGCAGCGTCCCATAATTACATTTAAGCTATTCATGTTTTTTTTTTTTTTGTTGACAGCAAATAAGAACCGCTTGGCCCATCTAGTCTGCCCTTTGTTTATTAACCAATGGCAACCTCAAACCCTATTTGGTCCTTTAATCTTTGTAAGGATACCCCTATGTCTATCCCAAGCATGTTTAAATTACTCTACTATGTCACCATGTTTTCCTGTTTGGTGAGAGAATTGCATTATCCCAGGGGTGAGCATTATTTTTATTGAAGATTGTTAAAAAAGTACTCTATTTGTGTGTAATAAATTCAATTAATTATGGGACGGGTTTTGGTTTTCATGAACCCATTCATCCTATTACATATGTGAGGAATATGTCAATAGAAGAAAAGAAGGTGTATCCTATGTGTGGACAGAGAACCGTGGATATATGAGATAAAAGCTGAGACAATGCCACATATATGTGAGTTTAACTGCAAAACCTAATCTATGCATGGTGGAAATTCACTATTGTGGCAATATTTTTTTCTATTCTAGGTCTAAGAGGCCATTTGGAAATACTGTACTCTGTTGTATCCCACTTGAGATAATTAATGCTGTAAGCGTGAGTCAAGTTGGAACTATTTCTCACACCCTCTTCATGGTTTGCTGTGGCATCTCATTCATAGATCCACATGGGTGGGGTTGCATGTAAAAAGGAATTGAAGGCAGGATAATGGGATTCATATGTAATTAAGTTATTGCAGTATGTATTGATGTTTTTCAGTTTATTTTCTGAGCCATCAATAATGTGATCTATGAGACAATTTGTTTCAGTACAAGATTTCACTTTGAAAATAAGAAGAAAGAATCCATGAATGAATTTTATGAACATATTTTATAATGCCAATAGTAATTATGCAATGCTGCCTTGTTTTTATATTCTATATATATTATTTTTCATGAAGAGTATAGACCCAATAAATCTCATTTTTCTTTAGAGTAACTTCAGGGTCACTCCCTCGTCCCTCCAATCACTAAAGTGATATTTTCAGTCCCAAAAAAATGAAAATAAATTGGATCAGCTTTATGACCTTCAGCAAAGTGCCGATTTATGGCATCCACAATACTTTTCAATTTAATGTGCTGTCGATGTTCACAAATATGCTCTTGTATTGCCTAATAGTCCGGCCTACTGTATGTATGTGTCCCACACGGACTTTGCAACAGATAAATGACATGAGAGAACTGACAGTTTAAATTACATTGTATATGAAAAGTACAACCTGTACTCTATGTTATAAACCAGTCCAGTTTGTTACATCCATAGGTGCGCGTTTTACATCTCCCACAAGCTGCCCAACCAATTGGAGTTGTAGAACGAAGAGAAAGAGTGTATCAAAGGGGCACTCCGGGGTATGGAGTGTAAAAATTTTATATTTTATTAGTAATTATTAAAAATTGAAGTATCTTGATACAACTAGCGAAATATAAGGATAAAAACAAAGTGAGGGAAGTGAGAGTAAAATTGCAGTTTCTACTGCAAATCGCCTGTAATCTCACTACTAGTATTAAATTGATAAATCTTGGTATAAGAATATTTGCTGCTGTGATAATACTTAATCATTTAATAAAGAGTTCATATACATTAAAGTTGTTATTTTAACAATATTTCACAGATATAGATTGGCTATGGGTTATATAATTGATTGTCTGGATTACAAGTAATAGTCCATGCCTAAATGATATCTGTGATCCTATATACTCCTAAGGTCATAACAGGTAGTGACTCCTATGCTGGCAATACAATGGACTAAGATAGATATCAGGATAAAGCTAGCTCCGCCCTCCTAATCAGTCTCTGTGGCCATAGGGAGCTGTGTAGTAAAGTCACTGTGTTAACAGCCGTATATATTAGGATATGATAATCAGTGATTTTAACGGCACTCTATATAGTAATATTACCCTAACAGATACCATCTGATAAGAGATAAAGCGCAATAAGCTTGCTGTTGTCTATGCTGTCTAAGAATTATTAGATGTTTTCCCAGCCCATTGTATAGCGGTTTTGTTGCCCCATAGTTTGCTAGAATATGCAAGTATGATATATATTTCTTGGAGTGAACTAGGTATTGTTATTACAGCAGCGTGTTAGGGTAATATTGCTATATAGAGTGCCGTTAAAATCACTGATTATCATATCCTAATATATACGGCTGTTAACACAGTGACTTTACTACACAGCTCCCTATGGCCACAGAGACTGATTAGGAGGGCGGAGCTAGCTTTATCCTGATATCTATCTTAGTCCATTGTATTGCCAGCATAGGAGTCACTACCTGTTATGACCTTAGGAGTATATAGGATCACAGATATCATTTAGGCATGGACTATTACTTGTAATCCAGACAATCAATTATATAACCCATAGCCAATCTATATCTGTGAAATATTGTTAAAATAACAACTTTAATGTATATGAACTCTTTATTAAATGATTAAGTATTATCACAGCAGCAAATATTCTTATACCAAGATTTATCAATTTAATACTAGTAGTGAGATTACAGGCGATTTGCAGTAGAAACTGCAATTTTACTCTCACTTCCCTCACTTTGTTTTTATCCTTATATTTCGCTAGTTGTATCAAGATACTTCAATTTTTAATAATTACTAATAAAATATAAAATTTTTACACTCCATACCCCGGAGTGCCCCTTTGATACACTCTTTCTCTTCGTTCTACAATTCCTATAGTACAGTGTAAGGGTGCACCCTCTATGCATATTAGATCCATTTAGGAACTAATTAATGTTCAATTATATAGGGGTTATTGACTATAAGATATTATTTATTAACTTAGTGCGGTGATCTCTGTCACACATACAACCAATTGGAGTGTCAATAATCTGTTCTTGGAACCAATCTTGACTTAAGCCCTTGTGTATATAAACATGGCATTCTCTATCAGTATAGATTCAAGAAGAACATATAGACAATTTTGATTTTAATGTTTATCTAGAGGCGTGATAAAGTCATGGATTTTGTAGAATTATAGTCAGATGTATGATTTGAGAAATATATGAAAAATATATTCAAAATATCAAAATATCAATGTAGTAGTTTTTTTTATACTAATGTAGTTGCAGTATTCTTTCTGTTTGAGTAGTAGTCTTTTTAACATATTTCAATTTGACGGAGGCCATCTCATAAATACGTAGCAGGGGGACACTGAAATGGTTAACCCACTATATGCCTATCTTATTTGTGGTCCTGTAAGTGCATTTCATATTTTTATCGTTTACTAAAATGTGACAACACTTCATCTGCTGAAAGGTTCCCTTTTTTAGCACTCTGCTTTCCCACACCTGCAAAATCACAAACACTTTCCAAGCAGAAGAAAATCCCATTGCTTATTGGTAACAAAGTCTAATGAAGACTGCGGGTACATTTCCCAGGATCTTTCTTTAAGTTTTACTACCATATGAGTTTCCCTAGTTTCCTTCTTTTTTCTTCTGGGCATCATGTTAACAAGAATAAAACACATGTAAGCTTGTGCCAGTTCTACTTTGACAATAATACGCCAGACAGGTAATAGGAAGACAAGATGCTAGACAAGCAGTCTTGCTCCAAGTTCATGAGTCATTTGTGCCTGGCATCATTTCCAACACAGACTAATGAGATCACTTTCCCTGCCTGACAATGAACTTAAATGTCTGCAATGCAAACGTTTCTATGCTCTTTTAAGCAAAAAAAGAGTTTTGTCATTTGAATAAAACCAGTAAATTATAAATAGACATGCAAAAATGAATTGTTTTATATGAATACTCCTGATCCTGCAGTATATTCATTTGCGTTGTAGCCAAGGTGTTAGCCAACCATAACAAATGTTTCATATATTTACAACAAGAAGCAAGATAGCTGCCACAGACAGAGCCGCCAGAGGGTAAGTTTCCATAAAGAGAGCAAGCTGCCAGAAAGAGAGCTGCAAAGGGAGAACGGCCATAGAGAGATCTACCAGAGAGAAAGCTGCCATAAAGATAGCTGCCATCTTAAGGAGACAGAGCAGACAGAGAGAGTGTTTCTGTCAAAGAGAAGAATGCCACCATAAGAGATATAGCTGCTGCAGAGGAAGTCCAAATTTGCTACAGGTGTCCAGAAGGAGTCCAAATCTGGTGCAAATGTCTAGAGGGAGTCCAGAGGTGCAGATACTCTGGTACAGATACCCAGTGCTACCCATGTGCCCACCATTACCACCACTCTATCAACTGCATGGAGCAGAAAGAACCTGCATTCATTCAGTCTAGCCATCAATGGTTACATCAATACTTACCTAACTTAGAATTATCATTGTTATCCTATATTGTAGAATCTTTTATGTTTAAGGTTCCAATAAATCATTATTATGTTATCACTAATCTTCTTGCAAATGTTTGACATAATTGTCATTGTTAATCTATGTCAGTTAGTAACCTTGTCACATGATGTATATGTTTTTGTTAATACATTTTTTGACAAACTTTATCTTGATTACCCTCAACTTTTCAGGGACCAGTGTCCGTTCATCTCAAATCTATTCATAGAGTCACTGGCCTTAAGTCTCTTTTGTACATTAACAAATGTGCCAAGTGGCATGTCCCTTCATTCTGGTGTGTGTCACACTAAATAATTACCAATTGTTATCCTAGAGTCAGACAATACTTTACAGAGTCAGCCCTTGTAGAAATTGCCAAGAAGTACCAAGTACCAAGGTTGACACAGAAGTTTTATTCTGTGTCAAACAAGTGGTGACATCTTACCAGGGTTTATACTAGAAAAGCTAAAATAAGAATACAAATATAAAATATAAAATAAGCATCAATATAAGTATAAGGATTATTTTGTATTTGAGAAATAAAAATAACAATTGATATCAAAATGATGAATGCTGTTTGTTTGGGTGTGGGGGTGTTAAATATGTGTAGACATTGTGAGTGTTTTATATATTTTTTAGCTACATTTGTGAATAATGCAGTTATACATTGTTTTGAAGAGCTCTATTAGTTTTTTTGCATTTTGTTCATATATTATAACATTCTTTCATTGAGTGTGGTCTATATATAATTGATTGCATGGGCTTGTAATTATGTATACCATATTTGTGAATATACAATACTGTGCAAAAGTTTTAGACAGATGTGGAAAAAAAACGTCAAAGTAATAATGCTTTAAAAAATAGAAGTGTTAATAGTTTATTTTTATCAATTAACAAAGTGCCAAGTGAATATACAGAAGAGAAATCGAAATCAAAACAGCATCAATTCTTCTAGGTACACTTACATAAAGTCATGGATTTTGTAGAATTATAGTCAGGTGTATGATTAACCAATCATACCAAACAGGTGATAATGATCATCATTTTCATATGTAGGTTGAAACACAATCATTAACTGAAACAGAAACAGTTGCAGAGGAGGCTTAAAACTGGGTGAGGAACAGCCAAACTCTACTACAAAGATGAGGTTGTGGAAGTCAGTTTCATGTCACAGATCATACACCATGGCAAGACTGAGCACAGCAACAAGACACAAGGTTGTTATACTGCATCAGCAAGGTCTCTCCTAGGCAAAGATTTCAATGTAGACTGGGGTTTCAAGATGTGCTCTTCAAACTCTTTGAAGAAGCACAAAGAAACAGACAACGTTGAGGACATGTGGTTGGCCAAGGAAATTTAGTGCAGCAGAAGAAAGATACATCATGCTTTTTTCCATTCAAAATCAGAAGATGTCCAGCAATGCTATCAGCTCAAAACTGGAAGAAATCAGTGGGATCCAGGTACACCCATCTACTGTTCGGAGAAGTCTGGCCAGAAGTGGTCTTCATGGAAGAATTGCATCCAAAAACCCATACCTTCGATGTGGAAACAAGACCAAGAGACTCAACTATGCACAAAAACGTAGGAATTGGGGTGCAGAAAAATGGTAGCAGGTGCTCTGGACTAATGAGTCAAAATTTGAAATATTTGGCTGTAACAGAAGGCAGTTTGTTTTCCGAAGTCCTGGGGAGCAGTACAAGAATGAGTGTGTCTGCAGGCAACAGTGAAGCATGGTGGAGGTTCCTTGTGTCAGGCACCGACCCCACAGTTCCCCTATGTGCAGGGGAGGGCCGCCTGTTTTATCTCGATGTACGCATCCCGTTGTCTAGCAACAGGATGCTCTTCTGGCTTTCAGGGTGTCCTGCGCATGTAAGTGCAAAGGTATTGCGTCCCTGTTGCTAGGCAATGAGATGGTCTCACTCCCCAGTCTGTCAGCGGTAAGCTGTGTTCTGACTGCCGAAACTTCTCTATCCAATCAGGGGGCAATTTCCTCCATATAAAAGACACTCTGGCAAAATTAGGGTGCCAGCTCCAGCACTTCCTGTGTATTATCCTTGTGACTGCTATTTGATTCCTGACCTCTGGCCTGTTTCTTAGCTTAGCCAATTTTGTTCTGACCTTCTGCTTGTTCCTGACTCACTTTCCGATTATTCCCTGTGCTACTGTTTGGTTTTGACCCGGATCGTTCGACCATTTCTGTTCATCACTCCCCTGCATTTGTGACTAACTTGGAGACTACCTGAGCCCATTCCTCCTTGTGGGGGTCCCCGGTGAACACCAGAGGTTCATTAGACTTCGCGCTTCCCTTCTTATTTGCGCTAATACCAGTCAGTGGCCCCTTCCGTGACAACTTGCAAGTTTGGGGCTGAATTTAAGCTAACAGAGTTAGAGATTTGGTCAGGATTCATGGTGTCCTCAATATTGAAAAATACAGGCAGACTCTTATCAATCAAGCAGTACCATCAGGGAGGTGTCTGATTGGCTCCAACTTTATTGTGCAGCAGAACAAAGACCCCAAACATACAGCCAATGTCATTAAGAACTATCTTCAGCGTAAAGAAGAACAATGAGTCCTGGAAGTGTTGACATGCCCCCACAGAGCCCTGATCTCAACATCATCGAGTCTGTCTGGGATTAAATGAAGAGACAGAAGAATTTGAGGAAGCCTACATTTGCAGAAGATCTGTGGTTAGTTCTCCAAGATGTTTGGAGGGATCTTGGAGCAACCTCCCTGCCGAGTTCCTTCAAAAACTGTGTGCTAGTGTACCTAGAAGAATTAATGCAATTTTGAAGCCAAATATTGATTTGATTTTAGATTTCTCTTCTGTTCATTCCCTTTGCGTTTGGTTAACTGACAAAAATAAAATATTAACTCTTCTATTTTTGAAACCAATCATACTTTGCAGAATTTTTTCCACACCTGCCTAAAACTTTTGCACACAACTGTACATGTAATTATTTGATTTATTTCTATTATTTCGCGGGTTGATTTGAAACTGGTGCATTTTTTTGGTTGAGTTGCATTAACAAGCTTTGCAGTAAGGCATATGTGCCCTTTTAAGTTTTCTGTTTGTCGTTGTGTGTGATTTTAATGTGGCTGCACACTAGCTTTCTGAGGTCTTTTTCCTTTTATGTGTGTTATGCGTTATGCGCAGGGAACTGTATATTGGTTGCTTTTTAGGATGTTCCAATGCTTTTCAAGGACTTTCTTGTTTTATAGCTATCTTTAATTTTAGATTTTGTCCATTTTAAGTTACTAGAGGTGCTTTTTGTTAGATCTTTCTGCTGTGCATGAACTTATTAAAGATTTTAGAGTGGATTTTCCATATATGGTATGAGATTTAAAAAGCTGATGCTTGTTTGGTCATGTTTTTCTGCAACATTAAGATTAAGTTTATTTTGGTTTATATGTGTGATGAATTTTTTGAGTACACATGGGCGCAGCCTACGATCATGTGGCACAGGCACTTCCCTTTCCCTCCTCCTTTGGGTCATGCTGCCACTTCTACTGCTCTTCAACCCACTGACATGCATGTCAATTTGTAAGTTTAAGCAGAGTTCCCAATGTACCTCCTTCCCATCAGAGTATTAAGGATTGTGCAGGAGACAGCGAGATTTAAGGGGTAGACAAAGGGCTTGATCAGCCAATAGGCTGACCAGGCTGCAGCCTGGGGCGCTGGAGCCTGGGGGGGGCGCAGTGTCGCCGATATGTTTTTTTATTTTCTTGTATTAAAATGTAGCTGGGGCCAGAGTCATCGGGACCGCCCCTGGCCTAAAGGAGCCATCACCTCTGTCACTATCACATGACAGGCAGTCTGGCAGCGATCACTGCTAGCTGCCTGTCAGTGTGGCTGCAGGCGGTGCTTACTCTGGTCACGTGAGATCAGGACTTCCACATCTCACGTTACCAGAGTAAGAAGAGCCTGGGCCGCACTGACAGGCAGCTTGCAGCGATCCCTGCCAGGCTGTCTGCCATACACAGTGCTGAAGAGAGGACTCACAGCGCTGAAGAGAGGACTTCACAGCAGGTAAGCACGCTCTAATGTCTCGGGGGGAGGGGTCGGCAGGTGAGGTGGCTGGAGGGGGCAAGTGAGGTGGCTGGAGGGGGCAAGTGAGGTGGCTGGAGGGGGCAAGTGAGGAGGCTGGAGGGGGCATGTGAGAAGGCTGGAGGGGGCACGTGAGGAGGCTGAAGGGGGCAAGTGAGGTGCCTGTAGGGGGCAAGTGAGGTCGTTGGAGGGGGCAGGTGAGGAGGCTGAGGGGGGCAGGTGAGGTGGCTTAAAGAAATTGCTGAATGGGGCATTTAAAAAATAGAGTAGCTTTGGAGGGGCATGATCTTTGTATTGTGCAATGGTTATGAGGATGATCTCTGTGGTCTCTAGGGTCACTAGAATACTGAATAATAGTCATTTAAAGGTTTGTATTTTATTATAGCTCTTTGACAACAATTTTCATATATTTTATTGCCTACATATACCTGTGCTATGGGGCAGTTTTATCTGGCCATAATGGACTCTTGTGTTTGGACTAAAGGGCCTAATCATTCAGGGTTTGTTGACATTTTGCATTATAATACAATTGCTCCATGTTTTCAAAACAGGACCTCGAATTTCCAGAAGCTGCAAGAACAGGCAAGAGAGAAGAATAAGAACTGGTAAGAGAGAGTGCACAATCTGTCTAAATGTGAATGCTGGAGAATACTCCTGAATATTCATATTCAAGAGTAGTCCTAAATGCGCTATATTGGGGGAAGGTTGGTGGGGGAGGGGGAGGGGGCGCTACGGCTGAAATGGCCAAGGGCAGCCGCAAACCTTAATCGGGCCCTGGGTAGATAGAAAAGTTGCAGCATCTTCCGTTGATATCATTAAACAGAGAAGCGGCAGTGGTGAAGGGAATAAGGTGTGTCTGCACTGCATGATTAAACGCTGGATGCAAAAAATGACATGACCCAGAAGTAAAATAACGTTTAAATACTTTTTGATATGGCTCTATGCCAAATTCCACATTCTGTTGCCTGAGGCAACGTACTCACCTAGCCACATGACAGAAATGCCACAGCAGTTAAAGTTAATTCTAACTTGTCCCACTAGAACTCAGTGACATGTTTCTTATTTTATCTGCTGCTCAATACAGAGCAGTTTTACCAGGGTTTCAGCTTGTTTAAAATGTCAGTTAAAAATAAAACATTACTATTAAAAATAATCAGATGAAAAGAGTGACAATATAAAAATACCTTATTCTTATGTCTATTGATGGCAGGGAATACATGCACTATTTTTCCCATAACTATAGTTGCCAACCAAAGTGTATTTATCACAATGTTTCGACTTGCTGTGCATGCACATTTTCCTAATAGTGACTCATGGCAAATTAGGCTTATAAACTTCATTATGACTCTAAAAAAGACATTTCCAAAAGCTTACTTTTTACTTGAAAATATCAGCTACACATAAAGAAAAGCTTTGCTAGAGCTGACATAATTTTAGTTGATATTCCTTGATTTCATTAAGCCAGGATCACTTGAGAATAACATACTTGTCTGGATCCAGAGCACATTGCTGATTTATATTTGCTCATGCGGGTTAAGTTTGGAAATAAGTATACTATCAGATAAATAAGTGACCTTTCATCAATACTTTATTACAACCCATAGCAACTAAAGTTTAAAAAAGATTTTGTCTGCTTTCAGTTACAACAGTTATACAGCTGGGCCCGGAAATATTTGGACAGTGACACCGCAATGGATTTGAAATTAAACATTGGAGAAGTAAGTAAAGTGCAGACTGTCAACTTTAATTCCAGGGATTGAACAAAACGTTTCAGAATTGCAACCATTTCTAAACAAAAATGTAAATTGGACAAATTAACATAATCATAAATTAAATGTTTATTCAATATTTTCATGAATCCATTGCAGGCAATGACTGTCTGATATCTGGAACCCATGGACATCACCAAATGCTGGTTTACCTCCTTTGTTATACTTTGCCAGGCCTTTGCTGCAGCTATCCTCGGTTGTTGTATGTTCATGGGTCCTTCTGTCTTTAGTTTTGTTCCAGCAAGTTTAATGCACGCTTGATCGGGTTGAGATCAGGTGATTGACTTGACCATTGCAGAATATTCCACTTCTTTGTTTTAAAAAAAGCGTCTGGTTTGCTTTCACAGTTTGTTTTCGGTTATTAACCATCTGTACTGTGAAGCGCCGTCCAATCAACTTTACTGAATTTGGCTGAATCTGAGCAGACAGTATATCCCTATACACTTCAGAATTCATCTGGCTGCTTCTGTCACCTCATCAATAAACACTAGTGACTGAGTGCCATTGGAAGCCATGCATGCCCATGCCATGATATTGTCTCCACCGTGTTTCACAGATGATGAGCCATTCCGAGCCTTCTCCATACTTTTTGCTTCCCATCATTTTGGTACAGGTTGATCTTCGTTTCATCTGTCCAAAGAAAGTCTAATCTGGCCTTTCAATCCTTCAGGCTTATTAATGGTTTGCACCTTGTGGTGAACCTTCTGTATTTGTGAAATCTTCTCTTGATGGTAGACTTGGATAATGATATGCCTACCTCCCGGAGAGTGTTCGCCACTTGGCTGAATGTCAGGAAGGGGTTTTTCTTTACCATGGAAAGGATCCTGCAATCATCCACCACTGTTGTCTTCAGTAGCCGTCCAGGCCTATTTGTGTTGCCGAGCGCACCAGAACATTCTTCTTCTCTTAAAATGTACCACACTGTTGATTTGGCCACTCCTAAGGTTCCCGCTATCTTAAAGATGGATTTTTTTTGTTTTTGCAGCCTAAGGATGGTCTGTTTCACTTGCATTGAGACCTCTTTGAGCACATGTTGTGGGTTCACAACAACATCTTCCACATGCAAATGCCACATTTAGAATAAACTCCAGACCTTTTGTCTGCTTAATTAATACAGAAATAATAAAGGAATGGCTCACACCTGTCCTTGAAACAGCTTTTGAGTCAATTGTCCAATTACTTTTGGTCCCTTGAAATAGAGGGGGCTACATACTAAACAGCTGTAAATCCTAAACCCTTCCTCCAATTTGGATGCGAATACCCCCAAATTAGAGCTGATAGTCTGCACTTTAAGCCTGTATTCATTATGTAACTGTAACTTGAATATATTTTGGTAAACAGCTAAAATGACAAAAAATGTGTCAGTGTCCAAATATATATGAACATAACTGTAAATATAAGTTCAACTCTAAAATCGCCACCCCAACATAGCAGATCTTATTTTAAACATAAATATAGTTAAAATATATAAAGGAATATACACATATATTCAGGGGACACAGAAAGATCTATTTTCTTACATTGTTACCAACCATTTTTGCTTAAATGGAATTAAACTGTTTTGAAATAGCTTTGAAATAGTTCTTTACATCTTCCCTTTTGTCCACATCTGCTGAACAAACCAAGGAGATAACTTATGTATTAACTTTCTGGATATACACACTACAGAATAGATCTTTCTTGTGTACAGGTGGCTGTACAGATTGTCTTTAATCTTATATCCCAAAAACTGATGCAGCCAAAATTGTTGCTGAATCTTTTGTTCCATGATTTTGGCTCAGAAATGTGCACTTAATATGGCTATAAAAACTGTGAATTTTGGTTTTATTAGTTGGTTGTTTCAGTAGTTTTGCTCAATACAAAGTATGCTTTTACAGGAGAGTTGTGTCATTCAACCTTTTTAAACCAAATTCAGATGCTAAATCAGTTAGAAATAACTTTATCAAAAAATATACAACAGAGAAGAAATTTGACCAACTGTACAAGCATGTGCAAATATGTAGATACTAACTTGGCTGCTGTTGTTTCCACCGTAATCTCATAGATGAAAAGATAATCACAGAAATCTACAGTTTACAAAATAATTAAATTTTAAAGATTGTATAAACATGTCAGTTACTATAATTCTTGAGAGATTAAGAAAGTTGATAATACAGTTTCCTTTGAGACTCAAAGCATAAAGACTTCAATGATCAGGTCGATTTTCATGGTTGTGCTGATTCACTGAAAATGATGCTTTTTAATTTCTTAATCTGCCTAAGCAAGTTTGTTTTTTGTTTTTTTAAACTTGAGGTTTTTTTAAACTTGAGGTTGTAAACTTCTGCCCTATAAAAACATTGGCTCCAAATCTTGTTTTTGCCATCCTAGCCTCCTTTTTGGACTTTCCCTGGGAGTGAGGGGGCATTTGCATAATCCCCCCTGCTGCTCAATGCAGCAGTTGTCTTCTTCACTGAGGGGCTGGTCAATGGTGATGCAGTTTGCAGAGAACCATGTCATTAAAGCCTCACCCATCCACAGGGCCGCCGAGAGGGGGGGGGAGCGGGTACTAATTACCCGGGCCCGGCATGTCAGGGGGCCCGGCCCGGGCCCTTGCGCTGCTGATTTTTTAAAATTTTTTAATTTTTTTTTTCAAAACGTTTTTTTTCCTTTCCTTTTTTTTTTTTTTTTTGGTGGGGGGGGGGTGGGGGGGGGCTCGGTCGTTGGTGGGGGGAGCAGGCTAGTTTAAAAAAAAAAAAAAACATACTCACCTGATCGCGGAGCCGGCATCCCTCCTCTCTGCTGCTCTGTGCTCTATTCAGACTGTCTGAATGCTGGGTGTGATGTCATCATGTCATGCCCAGCATTCAGTCAGTCTGGAGCAATGGAGCACAGAGCAGCAGAGAAGACCAAGAGAGGAGAAAAGGTAAGTGAAGGGAGGAAAACGAGGGGGGCACAGAGGGGTTAAAAAACGGGGGGGGGGGCAGCATGACAGAGGGGTTAAAAAATGAGGGGGAGCACAAAGGGGTTAAAAAACGGGGGGGCAGCATGACAGAGGGGTTAAAAAATGAGGGGGCACAAAGGGGTTAAAAAACGGGGGGGCAGCATGACAGAGGGGTTAAAAAATAAGGGGGGGCACAGAGGGGTTAAAAAACGGGGAAGCAGCATGTCAGAGGAGTTAAAAACGGGGAAGCAGCATGTCAGAGGGGTTAAAAAATTAGGGGGAGCACAGAGGGGTTAAAAAACGGGAAAGCAGCATGTCAAAGGGGTTAAAAACGGGGAAGCAGCATGTCAGAGGGGTTAAAAAATGAGGGGGAGCACAGAGGGGTTAAAAAATGGGAAAGCAGCATGTCAGAGGGGTTAAAAAATGAGTGGGGGCACAGAGGGGTTAAAAAATGGGAAAGCAGCATGTCAGAGGGGTTAAAAATTGAGGGGGGAGCACAGAGGGGTTAAAAAACGGGAAAGCAGCATGTCAGAGGGGTTAAAAAATGAGAGGGGCACAGATGGGTTAAAAAATGGGAAAGCAGCATGTCAGAGGGGTTAAAAATTGAGGGGGGAGCACAGAGGGGTTAAAAAACGGGAAAGCAGCATGTCAGAGGGGTGAAAAAATGAGAGGGGCACAGATGGGTTAAAAAACGGGGCAGTATGGCACAGTGGGGTTAATAAACAGGGGTCAGCATGGCACAGTGGGGTTAAAAAATGGTGGGCAGCATGACACAGTGGGGTTACAAAGGGGGGGGGGAGGCATGGCACAGTGGGATTGAAAAAGGGGGGGAGCAGCATAGTATAGTCTGATGAAGGGGAGCCAGATGAAGGGGGCAAAAACAGCATGGAGGGCACAGTGTGATCATAAGGCATGGCGATGATGAAGGGGCACATTATTGTAATATTGGAGCTGGAGGAAGGCCTAATTATTAATCGTGGGTGCTATTGATTTAACGCTGGGGCTGGCTGTAATTTTCTAAATGTAGCCATTTTTTTTTCAAAATAGGTCCTTCAACATTTCTGGATCCGGACAAGCCACAACTAAAGAAAGCAGCAGCCACAGGTGGAGAAAGTGAGAAGAACAGGTAGGAGAGAGCAGCACAGTGTGTGAAATGTTGTGATTCTAGTAGGGACAATACCAATTTTTGGTGAATGTTGTGTCCAATGTAAGGTGTAGGCCAAGACTGAACTGTTTGTGTACACACTGCATTGTTTGTATACTACCCTGTGGTGGTAGATGTCCTGAAAGTCAGGAGTGCTTAAACATATGTGACGCTCCGGCGAATTGAGAGCCTAGTGGTTTTTATGTTAGCCACGCCCCAATGGCACGTTTGCCACGCCCCCAAATGCATGACCGCACCTCCCAAAATTTTTGCACTGCCGTTTGGCTAGCTACGCCCCTGAATATATGACCATATACCTAATCTTTTTTGCGCCGCCGTAAGGCGGCGCAAAAAAATTTTGGGGCTTACTTCACTATGAGGGGGGCCCCATGAATTTGTTGTACCCGGGCCCTGAATTCTTCTTGGCAGCCCTGCCCATCCATCTAGCGTGTACTTGGTCGGGGGCCTACTCTCCCAAAATTCGTAAGTCTCTTGGGCAGTTCAGGAAAGTAGGCACGTATGGTTTTTACTGGGCAAGTGGCAATACTAGTCTGGCATGTGAGATCGTTTGAAGTGACATTTAAAACCACATTGATTGGAGGGATTAGAAGCCTTCTAAAGATGGTAATCACATACTCCCAATCAGTACAACACTAGCATTTCTTTATAAGCAGAGAAAACAAGATGGAAAGTGCACCTGGGGTTTGTAGGTAGACACTTTGGGGCGGTTAATGTTTGCAGATACAACAGTTTGCACTGCGCATGCTCAGAAAGCAAGTGAATGCCAATGTACTTAGGCAGTCCAGCACGTATCTAACAGTTATGCACACCTGCGTCTGAAGGTTTGATAGTGAAGGGAAGGGACGTTCTAACTTGGGCCGGGTACAATAAAGGCATGTTTACCCAAATGCAGATCATGCAGATCTGCAGAAACAAGCAAATACACCTGTTAGGAGGCAATTATTTTCACCTGGCATAGGGCAGGTGCAAATTCTCTATGATGATGATGATGATGATGATTTGTTGCAAACCAGGCGCATATGCTGCTGATGAAGATACGGACGCATCTCAATATGCGTATGGTTCTGCATATGGGCGGAAATACGTTAGTTTTCCATGCTCTTTTCTAATTTAGTCTTATTTTGCATCCAACTCTGCTTTAGCCCATTTGCCTGTATTCAGACATGTCAAACACGGTGTTGTAATTTAGTAAAGACATAAAGTACAGGGGATGCAAAACAATAATAGTATGAACAGATCTGCTTTTTTTTTTTTTATTCCACTGGATATGAATACATTAGAAATTAGTGACTATGCACCATAGTTCCACTGCTCTACATTACTTCCTATGTAATCTTGACTGGTGGAATGGGAGTTTGTCATAGATAAAGTACAAAAACAAAATACACTCAGAAATAATGTTTCATAAATTGATTTTCTATTGTATCAAATTAACAGTTAATTATCTGTCATAACCTTAAAGTGAATGGCATGATCAGGAGCTGGAGCTGCGTATGCTGCTCTCTATTTTAACCCATCCCTTACAATGTTAAACATACTACTGTTCCTAAGCTGGCGGTTAAAGTGTTTCTGATTAACTGTAAAATTCAAACTTGGTATATATAGGGTATGACTTTATATAAAGCAATGTTAAAAAGCAAAACTTTGTGTAGAGCACAATCTACAGCCTTGTCGAAGAACAGATGATCTTTGTCAATCAATCAGATGTTTGCTGTGTGTCAGGGGCACACAGATACTGCAGACAGTCAGTCTAGTTTAATGCTACCTATAGTGGAGGTGCAGAGTCTAATGTGAGGTGAGTTTTTGCCAGGAACCCCTACAAGGAGGTGTGATCTCAGACCTACCTACCAGTAAAAGAAGTGATTGGCAGGTAATGTAACCAATAGCAGATATAGGATGAGTGGTGATACCGGGAATATATGGGATAGATGGTGATACCAGGAATATAGCAGATTGTGTTGATATCAGGAATAAACTGGAATAGATGATAACAACAGGAACACACTTGAGTAAAAGTTAAAATATCAGGATAGTACAACTACCATAGACTTCAGGCAGCTTCACCAGCCTTAAATAGTCTAGGGGTAAGAGAGAGACGGCAACCAGTGGGAGAAGGGAGGAGATTATAAATAGTGGGCATGCACACACGAATGGGAAGCAAGATGTAGGTTGCTATCAACAGTGTACCCCAGTGTACCTTCCCCACTGCATCACATTGAGGATGGAGTAGACTGTGCTGTACTCTGGTAAGTGACACTGTGATTAGTCTGGTGCAAGGCAGGTGTGTGAGATCAAAGTTTTCATTTGTTACTTTTAACAACTCTTCTCCTTGGTAAATATGGAGATCTCAGTGTTATTATGTTGGATATACTGATATATCCCCGATAAATCGGAACATTGACAAATACCTCTTAAAACTAATAGTAGGCATAAATATCCTTTAAAATATATACATATTAATAAAATGACAGTCTAGGCATTGAATTCATAAACATTGGCAGACCCTCTAATGGTGAGGAATACTGTTTTAGTTCCACACAAGCAATCTCTGCCATCCAGATGTTATGATCTGAGTGAACCTAGCAACTATATATTTATCATAAACACACTAAGGGCCAAATTTGTAAAGAAAGGTGCATATCATTGGTCCATAGGTGAGTTGGCTTAAAACAGTTAATACAACTAATCTGCCAAAGCCTAACGTGGGTCATATTTGAGACCTGCACATTATTTCTCAACATTTTAGATCTTATAGGTGTAAGATCTAAAATGTTACATCTGCTTTATTTCCCTGTGATACCTCTTACTAAGACAGGTGTTAAAGAAGCACTACTAAGGTGCAGTAGCGAACTATAAAAGGGACAGTTTGGGTGGCAGCTAAAGGCCCAGAGTTGCAAGGACAGACAGACGTTGAGAAATGTGATTTTGCTAAGCGACGCCATCTTGTTGCCTTATAGCCATTTTGTTCTGTTATAGCTTAAATACAATTAGATGCACCTGTTTTGTAGGAGTAATTCATTATTTGCAAGGCTATGCTTATAACCTTGAACATACCAGACAGGATATAAGCCAGCCCCCCTCCTGAGGAGTTCTAGTGTGGATAATGAGAGAATATACTAACATCTGTGTGAAGGGAACATGAGTGGTTAAAACCTTTTGGGGCGTAGTTTTCTGCAATACGTGATTTTTGCTATATAGATAGGAACTTGTAACTAATAAAGCAGAGTTTATTTGTACACTCAAACCATGCAGTGTATTTAATTCTCTCCAGCTGATGAGCTCATAACTGAAAATCTGACACTTAGAGGTGAACAATCTGATATAGATTCGACAACGCTACACATTGTATAATATATGACATTTAAAGTGGTAAAAAGAACTTGATTTGGGGATAATACTGTTATTCCCAGTGGGCGTTCCTGCTGTTTATAACAAATTATTTAGACTATGAGGCATGCTTTGTTTGTACAGCAATACACTTGGGTTGAGAGTTTGCTGTGTGTCTAAAATTAAAACTAAAACCAGAAGTGGAGTTGAGTAGATATTAAAGAATGATTTAAGAAGTGTTATAGTGTGTGATCAGGAACAAATAAAAATGGGAACAAATAAAGATGTGGTGTGGATGTGGAATGATACCCAAACATCAGGAACACCAAGGAGATATGGTTGTTTTAATGTCACTGCTAATAAGAAATAAGAAAATGTCATAAGTTTTACTAAAAAGAAGAATATAAAATCACCTTTTGGGGCTGGTTTTGAAGTCCTCCTATAATAACTTTGTGAGCTGTATAAATTAGAGATGAGCGGGCTCGGATTATCGCAATCCGAGCCCACCCGAACAGCGCGGATCCGACGGCCATCCGAGCACTGTTCGGGTATTTCCGGCGGGGAGAAACACTGAAAGCGAGGCTCTGACTAAATCCCGTCGTCGGATCTCGCGAGACTCGGATTCTATAAATTCCCCGCTTGCCGCCGCCATCTTCAGTCGGGCTAAGATCAAGGAAGAGGGAGGTTGGTTTTTTTAGTGCTGCTGTGTCCTGTCACTCTGTCCTGCTAAGTCCAGTGGTGCTTTGTCCTGTGCTCTGTCCTGCTGAGTCCAGTGGTGCTTTGGCCTGTGCTCTGTCCTGCTGAGTCCAGTGGTGCTTTGTCCTGTGCTCTGTCCTGCTGAGTCCAGTGGTGCTTTGTCCTGTGCTCTGTCCTGCTGAGTCCAGTGGTGCTTTGTCCTGTGCTCTGTCCTGCTGAGTCCAGTGGTGCTTTGTCCTGTGCTCTGTCCTGCTGAGTCCAGTGGTGCTGTGTCCTGTGCTTTGTCCTGCTAAGTCCATTGTTATTAAAAATTTATAAAAAAAAATTATAAAAAAAATTATACAAAAATTATACAAAAATAATAATAAAAAATTATAAAAAAACCTCTAAAAAAATTTCTACTGCAATATATAAATACGTTCACTGTTCCTGCAGTCCAGAAATATTAGTACTGCAATATTAAACTACAGTCACTGTTCCTGCAGTCCAGAAATATTTGTACTGCAATATTAAACTACGGTCACTGTTCCTGCAGTCCAGAAATATTATTACTGCAATATATAAATACGTTCACTGTTCCTGCAGTCCAGAAATATTAGTTCTGCAATATTAAACTACGTTCACTGTTCCTGCAGTCCAGAAATATTAGTACTGCAATATATAAATACGTTCACTGTTCCTGCAGTCCAGAAATATTAGTACCAGAGATTAAACTACGTTCACTGTTCCTGCAGTCCAGAAATATTAGTACCAGAGATTAAACTACGTTCACTGTTCCTGCAGTCCAGAAATATTAGTACCAGAGATTAAACTACGTTCACTGTTCCTGCAGTCCAGAAATATTAGTACCAGAGATTAAACTACGTTCACTGTTCCTGCAGTCCAGAAATATTAGTACCAGAGATTAAACTACGTTCACTGTTCCTGCAGTCCAGAAATATTAGTACCAGAGATTAAACTACGTTCACTGTTCCTGATTGGTTTGTTAAAGTGCGAATGTCCTATTTCAACAACATCAGGGTGGGTGGGAGGGCCCAAGGACAATTCCATTGTGCACCTCTAGCAAACTCTTGCAAACTGCCATCCTGTCTGCCACTGCAGTGCCACTCCTAGATGGGCCACGTGTTTGTGCCGCCCACTTGTGTCGCTTAGCTTAGACATCCAGCTACCTCGGTGCAACCTTTTGGACTAAAAACAATATTGTGAGGTGTGAGGTGTTCAGAATAGACTGGAAATTAGTGGAAATGAATGTTATTGAGGTTAATAATAGTGTAGGAGTGAAAAAACTTTTTATTCTTTTTTTAAAAATATCAGAACCCAAAACCCAAAATCAGAACCAAAACCTTTAGTGGGGTGTTTTGGCAAAACCAATCAGAACCCAAAACCTCAAGCTAATCAGAACCCAAAACCCAAAACACGAAAAGTGGCCGGTGCACACCCCTAGTATAAATGGAGATACCCAGGTTCCATGCTGAATGTGCGCTAATGCAGTAGATTAAACTGTGCATTATTTAAACTAGAGATGTTCACTGACCCCCGTGTTTTGGATTTGGTTTTGGTTTTGGATCTGGATTACCGTCGTGTTTTGGTTTTGGTTTTGCCAAACCATCATTGCGTGTTTTGGTTTTGGTTTTGTTTTGCTATTTTGTTCAAAAATCAAAGTTTTTGGTCATAGAAGAACCAAATGTAGTGCTCCACCTGTTTCTTGGATAAGTAATGTAGTTGTAAAGCTAATAAACTATCAAAAAAACAGTTTAATTCCTGGTAGGCCTTCATTAATTCGACACACAAACCAGATTGTCTTCCTCTCCATCTATGCATATTGGCAATGCAGCCATAGTCTTTGGATGTATATTACACCCTCCACTTATAGTTAAATATGTAAATAAATGGACAAAGGCAGTTTGGTTTCTGTCTCTCTAGGCCCCCCTCCACTTGTAGAAAATACCCAAAAATTCAGCCGTTATAGACTGTACAATATTAAGAGAAATGGACAAAGCCAGTTTGGGGTCACTCTGTGTATGACACCCTAGCCTTAAGGAGAAATTCCCCAAACAGCAGCCTTTCAAGACGGTACGTGATATGGAAATGCCCCAAGTCCCTTTCCTCTTTGGTGGTAGATTGCACCCTACACTTAAATAGAAAGTTTTAAAAAGATGTTATCGTCATCATCTTCAGCTTCATCCTCACCCTCATCAGTGTGTACGTCATCATCACAGACTATGAATTAATCGGCGCTTGAATCCGCCATTAGAGAACAGTCAGTGCTTTTATGTCTTGGATGGTGAAGGCCTTCCTCGTGGAAGATGTAGTTCATTTTTATAAACATAATTTTCTCCACTTTTTGGGAAGTAACCTTCTACGGCGATCACTGACTAAGTTCCCTGCTGTGCTGAACACTCGTTCAGCGTACACACTGGAGGGCGGGCAGCTTAAGTATTGCAAAACAAGTTTGTACATGGGTTTCCAAATGGCCTGCTTTTCTTCCCAGTAAGGAAAGGGACTGTCTGACATTTCCATATCAATTACCTCTTGAAAATAATCCACCACCATCCTTTGCTTTAAATCCATTTTTTAATAAGGTCAAAGCACTTGTAGTGCTACATATTGTTTTAGATACTGCTGACAAATATGGCTTTTGACAGCCAGAAAAATTACAGTAAAACACTGGGGAATATGGGACACCCCAAAAGCACTTGTAGTGCTAAAAATTGTATTTTATACTGCTGACAAATATGACTTTTGACAGCCAGAAAAATTACAGTAAAACACTGGGGGATATGGGACACCCCAAAAGCACTTGTAGTGCTAAATATTATTTTTTTTAGACTGCTGACAAACAGGACTTTTGACAGCCAGAAAAATTAATGCAAAAGAATGGGGAACACCCCAAAAGCACTTGGAGTGCCAGAAACTGCACAAGACCCCTCCTCTATGCTCCTCTTACTGCTGTAACAACTGGTATTAAGATTAGAATGGTATTGAATAGAAACAATAATGTGTCCAATTACTGCTCTGTCCCTGCGCTGATATAGCCAGTGTGACCTCACCCTGCTCCCTTCCTCTGTCAAATGGCGATGGATTACTGTGGAGGGGGGTATTTATGCTTTTCAAATCTTACGAGAACCGAGCTCAGAAATATGAATATGTCACGATGACATTTTGCCTCGATTTTGAATCCGAACGGACGGGAGAGTACCGAGCGTGTTCGGCTCGGTACTCGGATAGGCTAAATTCGGTTGAATTCGGATCTCGGTTCTCTAATTTAAACTGATTAGTCAGTCATTTCTTGGGAGCATGAATCTTCTCACTGCATGTAAAATAACTAAACTAAAATACAGAAATAAATGGCTTAAGTTCACCCCCCCCCCCCCCCTCAAATCAGCCTGTTGGCAGATCATAGATTTTTCCAGCGGAGCTTAAGCTGGCAAAGTACACAGAGTCTTTGGCACTGCATAATGCCAGCAGCAAGAGGTAAAATTCATCAGTTTTATGTTTGCCGAGAGGTGTTGTCCCGGCTGAATAAAAATGATAAATTGGTCCGAACAATCATTTCTTATCACTGTGATAAGTGCCGATAATAAATGATAATTACTGAACAGAAAATGTAGAGCTTAAGAAATAGGCCTCTAAGTACTTTATTCCAGATGTTTTGTTAAATACATGTGCATTAACTTTGGCTTTTATACAGAGAATATTCTTTTAATGAAGGTTAACTGTACTCTGTAGATACCACAGAAATGTAATTAAAAACAATTATATGGTCTATTGGAACCACATGTGATTATATTAATGTTATTATGACATGTAAACAAATCTAAAAGCACATAATCATTTATAATAAATATCATGTGCAAATTCCTCTGATATAATATACAATCAGACTTTTACAAGAGTCTGCCTTAAAACATTTAGAAAAAATAAAACATAAAATAGCATATTTTAAACTGTGATATTCTGTTGCTTTTCACAGCAATAGTGCATGCGTTAAGACTCTGTAATGTTATGTCAGGCAATGCCATTTGCGGTTACACTAAACACATTACTATGAGATTGATAAACCACATTATTTCAGCACATACATAGAGCTGGTCTTGTTATGCTTCATAAATACTGTGTTGATTTCAGCTGCAAAGCAAATGAAAAGAGACTTCAGTGTCAATCAAAAAACTGGCCTTTGAAAAAAACATTTGTAAACATTACCCTTAAATCCAAATAGTATTTTTCATTTTATTTTACGAAATATAGAAAACAATTTCAATGCATGGAAATATTCATAGTAAGACAATAAAATGGAAATAATAGAGAACTGCCCCATTAAGCTTTAGGTATAAACCCCAAAATTGCACTGTGATGTCATCAGGGAATAATTGTACTAAGATATATGAGGGCAGGGAAGATGTGATCCAGGTTTCTCCTGCATTGCAGCATTGATAGATCACTATAACAAGTTATGTAACAAAACATAGATACAAGGAAGATATTGATTAGCCGGGGGTCACATACATCTCCCCCCTGGTGAGTATTAATCAGGTCTATAAATGGTCTTCCCTGCACTCAACACTATTCACAGCACAATGGCAGCAATGCTTCTTACTTGTGAGTTAGTCAAATACTAATAAAATAAAAGTGTGAAGGTCATTCAGGAATTTACCTTGAGTTTTTATATTTCCACTATTTCATTTTTATATCCCCATAAAAAAAAATTTTTTTTTTATTACACATGTAGCCTGTGCCTAGCAGTTGCTACATACAAATTTTGTTCTCAACATTGTACTAAGCAGTGCCCACTTAAATAACGTGCCCAAAAGTGTCCATATACACACTGTGCACTTCAAAACCCTGTTCAGCAGAGCCAGATACAAATTGTACCTATCAGTTCCCACTTGTACCATATACAATGTGCCCACACACAAATTGTTCTCAATTGCAAAGAGCTACGGAATTTGCTGGCGCTATATAAATAAATTTTGTTGATGATGATGATTGTTCCCAAGGCCAAAAACATGCAAGTCTTGTGCAAATATGGATTTACACAGCCAAAGAAAATTAAATATATGACAAATAGGTATTTCAAATGGCTATAATCAAACTATGATGTAGCTGCACCGGATCAGTATTAATTAATGGGCAACATTGTGGCTAAATGGTTAGCACTTCTGCCTCACAACACTGAGTTCGATTCCTGACCATGGCCTTATCTGTGAGGAGTTTGTATGTTCTCCCCGTGTCTGCGTGGGTTTCCTCCGGGCGCTCCTGCTTCATCCTACACTCCAAAAACATACTGGTAGGTTAATTGGCTGCTATCAAATTGACCCTAGTGTCTGTCTGTCTGTCTGTATGTGTGTGTATGTTGGGAATCTAGACTGTAAGCTCCAATGGGGCAGGGACTGATGTGAGGGAGTTCTCTGTACAGCGCTGTGGAATTAGTAGCACTTTATAAATAGCTGCTGCTGATGATGATAATCAGTATTCAGTGGAAATCCTAATATTGTGACCAATATACAAAACAGAGTGTGTTCTAGGGATCCATATACAATGGAGGGAGAATTCTAGTAACCTACATGCAATACAGAAAACATTTTAGTTACCAACAAGCAATGCAATCTTTGTGGCTTATTAGCGCAATTACTGCCACTGCAGGTGGTGCTACCATTACAAGGCCCAGAGGGGGGGGCTGGGTCACCTTCCTGAGGTCCATATTCACTGAAGAGCAAGAGCTCATGTAATGGACCCTCACATGCTCAAAATAGAGTGGGCGTCTTTTCTGAGCATGCATGGGTCAGTGAATATGTAGTAAAACCCCAGTCAGGGACTGAATGCTGAGAAAAGGCTACTGCTCTGTTCTTCTGAGAACAGGGATACTTTCTGAGGAAGTAAGCATGGGTTCTACAAAACATGCAAACGGTGATGATTTATTGTGTGTATAAGCTGCTGGAGGACTCCGAGAAACACACTTATACAAAGGCTGCAGATTGTAAGAAGGAACTGAACAGTTTTTACATGGACCTTTAATATTCCACCATCATGTGAGTTTCATTTGACTGTTCCTTTTTAAAGATAAAATATATATATATTGCATAGTATCAAACTATTTTAGACGTTCTTTGTAGAATAGAAATATTTTTTACTGAAAACCAGTGAATGCTTGATTGAAAGATCCTAACAGATGAGTACCCATCAATATTGAATTTAATAATAGGCAGAACACACTATGGGGTTTATTTATCAAGGATCAGTTTTTCAAATTCACAGATTTTTGACAATTTTTCCTTCATGATTTAAAGCAGCAAGTTCATTAAGTGCAAATACTGCCATTTTCCGACCCAACACATCACGTTTTGCATTTAATAAACTTGCCGTTTTAAGCCATGGGGGAAAATTGGGAGTATCGGCAATTTCGAAAAACCGATCCTTGATAAATGAACCGCTATGTCCCTTTTCTCATTCCCATCATGGCTGTGAGAGAGATCCTACACACAACTAGAAGAGAATATATTAAGCACTACTGATGAGCACTTAACAATATCACTATAGGTGAGAATTACTCTAACTCAAAGATTCACATTCACAAGTAAGGATGGTAAACCATATATTTTATATCTTTTCCAGTCCCGACTTGCAGTGAGCGATTCCTGGTATATCGAATCTTCTGAGAACAGAGTAGGAACGAGGAGCCTGGAGCTGTCCCTGTTGCAGTAGCTGTACAATGCAGATACCTAATCTTTGATGGCTATGGATACCCCTGCATATGTGGTGTCTTTATAATGCAGTCCTCTAGATCTGTGATGACATTATAATGAAGTCTTCACATTCACCATTTTCTCTGCAGAATTGTCAATCAGGAAAGTGCTGTGACCAGGTCACAACCACTAAACCATTCCCGCATTGTCATTGGTGAAAAGTGCTGGCCAACCATCATTTAGAGTGCTGGACACTCCCTGCACTATGGTCAGTAGCCAGGCATTCCCAGCACTGATTGATGAATGGACCATGCTATCCACCTCTCTGTAATTTCTCTTTCTCTCTGTTGAATCAGCAGTGTTTGGTGAAGGTGCTTATCAGAGAGTGGGGTCTACTGGGGGATTCTTTAGTTCTGGTAAATCCGTTTTTCCATGTAATACTGGCACTTTACCAAAGTGTGTAAAATGGTTTGTCTGTGAAGGGATGAAGACCCTCTGGCCACTAAGGAAAACATTACTGCCAGGAAACCATAACCTTGGATATGAACATTATAAAAAAAAAATCAATGTTACAAGAAACGTGGGAAAAATAAAGTAGTATTACTGAAAAAGACAATAAACTTTTGTTCTGTGTCATGATAGAAGCATTTCACAACCAAGATATTTCTTGGGAGGAAGCTGAGTGTCTTGAGAGAAGTCTGTTGTATTTTAACAAAGGTCATGATTCAGTCCTATGTTTATTCACTGTGGCTACAAAACAAGTATGTTTCAAATTTCAAAAATGTTATCTTTGTTTTGTCTTTACAATTAGTATTTATGACATTTATATTTATTTGCAGTGGGAAAAAGTCAATAACAGTTTTATTTCTAGTGTTGCCACTTAATTTTTGAAATGCATAATATCCTGATTTTCAATCTCTGCATAGCTATGCTGTGATACATTGTCTTCCTGGACCACCCCAGCAATTCTTTAAACAGTTCTTAACCTGACTCACTCATTTTTTATCCTCTGACATCCCCACCAACATCTTGAGTGATTTCAACATCCTTGTTGATAATCCACAAACTTCTTCTGTCTCCAAACTACTCTCTCTAACATCCTTTCTCAAACTCTCCCAGCCGACGACTCTTTTACTCATAATGATAACTTCTACCTTGAACTTGGTTTCTCTGACTTTGTTCACCTTTTTATTTTCTTAATACTACTTTACTTCTCTCAAGGCTTCACCTGATCATTTGCAATCTCTCCCCGACCAATTTAGCCTTTTTGCAGTATAAGTCAGCCAAGCCTCCTCATACCCAAGCCTCCTCATAGCCAAGCCTCCTCATACCCACAGAAAAGTAATTTCTATAAATTTTCAACAACTTTCCACCTCTATTCAACAACTTCTCTACATGCTTTTAAATGAATTATGTGATCTACTAGTGCCACCTCTTAATCCCACTTTAGCAACATACTCTTGATGAAGTTGTGCAGCTTTTTCTTCTTAGCATCAACCGTGAACTTCCACCTTCAAAAACTCTCCTACAAAGTAAAATATCACTGTCAAATGTCTTGTGCTTCTGATATCTATCTCAAATATACTATTATTTACCACTCCTACTGCAATGTTCTGGACACTGCAAAACAAATATAGTTTCAATTTTTCATCTCCACTCAGGCTTCTAACCCCAAACATATATCTTAAATATTTAAGACTACCAACTTCCCAAATGAATTGTTCACTTTCTTCTGTGCAAAATATCTCTTCAATTGTCTCAAAATATCTCACAACTCAATTCCTCTGCCCTGCTCATGATCTGTGCCTCTTATCCTCACTCATTACTTGTTCCCATTCCAAGTTACAGGACTTTTTTGGGCTACACCCACTTTCTGGAATTTAATTCTGCTTACAATAAGACTTTCCCCTAGCCTACAGAGATTCAAGCATTTCCTGAAATCACACCTCTTCAGACCAGTTTCAGGCTGATGGTGGTTGAAACCTCACACATTGTTCTAGAATATCCAATAAATTCTTGATTGGGTTGACTGGGATCAGATCTAGTGACTAAGATGGGTAAAATCAGTATCATGCTCATAAAACCATTGGGAGACCAAACATGCTCTATAGGTATGGGCAATGTCATCCTGAAAGATACCCCTCTTGCCAGGAAGAAATGCAGCTACATGAGGACTGCCCACTGCAGTCCTTTGCTAATGATGTTAATAAAGTATTGGCAAACTAAGCTGTCTTGGACACTGAAGTGCTGGCTAAAAGCACTGCAACAATCACTGAGGTCTCCTTTTGAGGCCATGCTAGCGATAATTATAGACATCATCATCAACATTTCTTTATATAGCGCCACTGATTCCGCAGCGCTGTACAGAGAACTCATTCACATCAGTCCCTGCCCCATTGGAGCTTACAGTCTAAATTCCCTAAGGGAGATCCACAATTTTTATATAGAACTTTTGTCATGCTGGAATGATATTTGCTTATCTAACGCATGAGCCACACGTGTTTAGTAATCCTTGATTTTAATATGCTTGGTGTACCTTATTTACTCAGGTGCATCCTTTTTTTACACTACATGTAAATTACTATTTCTGAAATATAACAATTGAGTCATGCAATTTTTTTAATCCCATGAAGTCTCTAACTGCGCAACAAAATGAATACATGATACACAATCTTAAGAAAATTGTCATTTGTCATCCTCCCTGTCTCTGTGCTCAGAGTGAACTCGTTACTGGCTGAATAATAAAGGCTGCAAAACTGATGTTTTGGGGCCATAACTCTCCCCTGTGCAGGACAGAGACTGAAACTGCAGGCTGACAAAACTCCAGAAACAACACTACCTCTATGGATAAGATTTTTCAGGTAAGGGAAATGCCTTATTTCCATGATTAAAGATCACAATCACCCCACAGAGACTGTACAATCAGTGTAAGTGGATTTTTTTTTGTCAGCCTATAGTCTGTTACCTCTGTTACCATTCATGTAAACAGGTACAATGTTACTAAGACTGCATACACACTAGCCTAGCTTTAGATGATACAGGGAAGAGCGACCGTCCTGGTAGCGACTTTCACAACCATGTTGTTGTGAATAATGACTTAAATTTCGTACACACTGAAGTGACATTTGCGGGTCATGTAACAATATACCAAAGACATTAGCATACACGGGCTATATATAGCTAAAATTCTCCATACACGAAGTTATTATGCACAAATAGTCGTCACCCACATTCTGTTGGGCATCATCGTTGATTGGTCCACAGTAGAAACAAACGCCCATGTGTGAGTGTATAAAATGACTATGGAGCCTGTCTGGCGCCGAGCGACATGAGAATATGGCGGATGAGGAGCAGGTGTCGGTGGGGGTTGGAGCAATGGAGGAAGAGATGGTGCTGGAGGGCCCCAAAAAGTTTGAAGAAGTTGTGGTGGGGGATGGAGATGGCCAAGAAGAAGAAATGAAATTTACTGCAGTTAGAAGAGCAAAGCCAATGAGCACAAGAGAGGTGGAGATTATGGTAAAAGTACTGGACCAGTACGACTACGACTGTCAAAAGCGAGGATACCAAAAAGGTAATAATAGAAAGGAACTGATAATGCAAAAACTACTGCAATCACCGAAGGAAAAACTTGCCAAGAAAAGAAATAAATTCCAAGTTCAGAAGAGGTGGTCCGACCTTAAAAATAAAGAGCAAAGGAGACTGGTGAATAATCATAGAAACATAAAAAAAAGTGAGTACCACATGTAGTGTACCTGTTTGAAGGAGTATATTTATTTTATTTTAAATTAACATGAAGCAATGCAAAAGCTATATATGTAACATAGGTTGTTTTTTTCAGTACAAAGAATTAACGGTGATAAGAGCAGCTTAGATACCACTGATACCACGAATGTAACACCATCAGACAAGAAAATATTTATGTTGAATACAAAGATATAAAAGAAGTTATACCATAAGATATTTAAATGAACATGTGTAGGCAACACGATGCTTTGGGCACATACCTGTACCATTATAATAACCAAAATAGCACCTATTTTACAGAACCTATGGAGGTTAGGCCAGCTATTGTTGCGATTGTACCAGAGGGACCACAACATAAGCTGATCTCGAGCAGTGATCAAGGTAAGCAAATGGGACTATTTTTGGTGCTGGATAAAGACTTTTATTAACTCCATTACAGATATAGAAGTTTAATGCTAAACATTTTTTATTTCCTTGTTTCATAGATACCATTGTCATATCCTATGAAACTTCTGAGTGAGGAAAAAATCTTTGTAAAGCTCAACGATTATTTTAAAGAAATACCAGTGATGATAAATGACGCTTGAGAAGAATTTTGTTAAAATGTGTATGCTGTTTGGAACGGTTCTGCCACGAAGCACTAGCACCTTTAAAATGTAGTACTATTTTATGACTTTTATTATTTTGTACTAAATATTTTCTGCAATAAAACTGTTGCATTAACACTGTGTGGTTTATTCTGGGTATCGTTACAGATATTAGTTAATAAAGGCAGATTAATTAAGGAGGCAGACATAAGCAATACTCATAAAAATGTTGTTTTGGTATAACACTACACTTTATTAAACTGGCTGCCAAATGCTAGGGACATCAATGCCATAAACTACTGCTATTGTTATTCCGTTACAATCATCTAATTAACAAGTCAGTGATGTGTGGAAACCGCACCACGTGGGACAGGTACAAGCATCTGAAATTTCCATACACACACCCCCATTGGAACCACAGCTCGAGGAAGTATCGGAGGATTATCGTGGATTGGTCGTAAATTTATACACACTACACAATGAAAAGCTGATTGGAACGAAAATATTGAATGGTACGACCAACTAAGTGAGGCGACAATCGACCATTTGGAAAGACTTTCGACCATCATGTCACTACACACACTGACCCGACTTTCGAACGAACGGTCGTATGCTGGCTAGTTGACGTGATTACTGGATGAAAAACCTGTAGTGTGTACCCAGCTTAATTAGGAACAGAGTACTGAAGCACTGTGAACATTAAACAAGCTACTTACCGTATTTTTCCATATCCTCATGCTGAGAGGATGTTAAACAAATTCTTAAGAAAATCATCTCTGTTTCTTACATTAATGTATTTCTTCAATATGCAGACAGTACCTATAAAACCAGATGAACCTAAGAATCGTATGCATAATGAGTCTTATGTGATTATGTATATAGTGAATTTTACTTGACCATCAGAGGTAGTGTGCAGCCACTTCTGATTGGCTGATTGGGAATTCACCTGGCAGCACTGAAAATATATGCATCACAGTTATATTACTTCAAGACACAGCTGTGTATTCAGATTAATCAATTGTCATTTCCATACTGACTTTTGTAGGAAAATGTAATCCCATTTAATTTTTAAGGGATAAACAAAAATACGTGGCGGCAGGAGAGGGCTGGCAAATGTTAGCCTGAGAGGGCAAGCCTCAACTCTGTAGCCTATTAGGAACATTTTAAAGGAAAAAATGCAAGTGGCCCAGTGACCCAGCCCAAAGTAGCCCATTATAGCCCCCCAGCCCAGCCAGCCCCTGTGTGGAGGTACTGTACATTTTTTAATATGGAAAATGCAACTTTCACTTTAACAAGACATTATTCTCTCTTGTGTATTTCACTGCATTACCCTATATGTACACAACATAATAATGTATTAAAACATTACATAATTGGGTTGTGTAAAATAGATTAATGCACTAACATATATGCCTAATGCTGGCGTATCTTATGCTTCCATTAACCATACATACATACATAGAGTGCATGGCTAGTGTACGTTAAGTTCTACTATTTTTGACTTGTTCCCATTGCAAGATGCACCTAACTGTACATTACAGATGCAAGTACGCTTTTGTTTCTGCATCTATTCCTATGAACACCAAAGGCACATATGCATCCAACTTTACATGAGCCCCTTACAGTACACTTGTTTCTAAATGTTTTCAGGCAGTCTAAGATAGTTACATGCCCTTCACAAAGCGTAAGTGCTCCAATTACTCCAGGGTTAATGTCATGACTAAATACTATTTAACTTCTTCTCTCAAAAATCAAGTTAACATAAACTCAATTATTTAACTGTTGGTTTCAAATTGTTCTAATAACCACCTGGAAGAAATAGGTGGATGACAAGTACATGGCTCATTCATGTCTCAAGTTTAAAATGTTAATCTTTTCCATGCTTTTTAAACCATGTTTATTTCTGCGTGCAAATCACCACTAGAAATCAAACACCACTTCAGATCCCTGCATAGAAATCTAATCTGCACACGCTCAAAAATGTACCTCATAAAGGTCATATCTGTATGTCTGCCCGGTCAGGTGCATTTTGTGCTCTGAGCTAGTTAAGCTAATTACAACAGCTCATACAGATCAGCCCACTATCAAGACAAAATGTTTGCACATCTACAAAAATAAAATGCACAAAATCTTGGGTAAAAACAGACTTGATAATGTCACAATCACAATATTCCAAGTTGAGTTCTGTGTTGAAATTGCATACATGCCCCCCAATTAAATAATCTGTGGCTAAGGTGCTTGCTATCCTGCTTTGTGGTTAATACAAGTTTAAATTAGATACAGCAATGCAAAGCCTAACAGAATAATTAAACTCTGACTGGTTCGCAAAGATACAGTGTTAGCTATGTGTTTCCTCGTGTTGTATTCCACATGCAACAGGTAGTATGGAAAACATAAAATAAGCTGCTGGCTTGAGTAAAATTCTGGCAGCTTTCAGAACACTCAGTTCTAACCTAATATCCAACCAAGAAGGCCAATATCGAGGGCAGCCCAATTAAACCTCAGATCCAGCTCCTGTTTTATCACCCCATTCTGGGGTCCACACTCACTCTTATATCTGTATTCTAGCTGATCTTACATACCCAAGTGACCCACTTCTGCTACAGATATCCTTTCCTCTTGGCAATCACAACCAATCATTTTGTATGTGCCAAAGCAGAATTGCATATCAACTTTGGTATATGAATGTTAGGTTGCTAAACCACCATCTATGGGTTGTGTTTCCATTGTAGTAAGAATTTCCCTTGTCTCTGTACTTGCTTGTTCTGCATCATCATTTGATCTCTGGGCTTAATGGAAAATCGTTTTGCAGCATCTGTAAAACTAGTCCACTCTGTGCGATCTTTACGGCGAAAGAACCGGACAACTGCTGATGAATAGGGGGATAAAATGATATCAGCCATGACACATTTCCTATAACCTGAACCTTAAATAACACTAAAGTGTACATATAATCATAATATATAAACTAATAATAAACTAAATACTATCTGCTCATAAATCACTGTGGATCGGAATCATTTTATATATGAAATATATAAATAACTAAATGTTGTAGTGTGAGTGTGTGCGTATTTTACCGTGCGATCGCAGTATGCCACGTGTAGCATGGCATACTGAGTGCAATCCCACAACAGAACAATATTAACCAATATACTTTCGTTCATCCAATTATACGACTTCGACAATAGAGAACAGTAAGCCTTAGGGCCTGGGTAACAGGAGTCTGACCTGACGAATGCACAGAAAGCTTGCATAGTTATCATGGTGTGAACCAAGAAGAACCCGTAAGGAAATATACATGCCCATTTAGATGCAAAATCTGACAGGTCATATCATATGAAACAAACACGTGTGTACGTAAATGGCTATTCAGATAGAAACCTCAACATGGCTCTCAATAGTTCATCTAATACTGAACGAGAGCCAGTATGAGGTTCCTACCTGAATAGCCATTTATGGCGCACATATCTGTTTCATCTTTACTTATATGTCCTGTCAGATTTTGCATCTAAATGGGCATCTGTAACATGACCTGCTCCTGCTCTGATAGACCTATTTGATATGTTCTCTCACAATTACTCATTGACCCTACCTCTATGCAGTCCGACATTAAATCAAAACAATTCATGTTTTATTATTAGTGCCCCTTTCCTGTAACCAGCCCGACTGTAAATAATTTTATTCACCTTTAATAAAAAGACCCATTTCCCCCAAACATCCCCAACATTAAATAGTAATCACATTTACTAAATAAACCTATTTCCTACCATACATTCAATAACTTGCATTTACTTTAAAGAAATAGCAATCCTTTTTCCAAAACCCTGCCACACATTTAATTAATAGCGCCCAAACCAACCCAACATTAAATTAATCATCCCACCCTACATTAATAAGTCTGCACCAACCACACTATTAAATTAAATTGCCCCACCATCACCCCACAAACAAAATAATACCCATTAACTAGCCACTACCTACCTCACACATTACATTGCCACAAGCCTCCTGTGCCCTCACACACATTATACTGCCACAAGCCCCCTGCTGCCCTCACACACATTATATTGCCACAAGCCCCCTGCTGCCCTCACACACATTATACTGCCACAAGCCCCCTGCTGCACTCACACATATTAGACTGACACAAGCCCCCTGCTGCCCTCACACACATTATACTGCCACAAGCCCCCTGCTGCCCTCACACACATTAGAGTGACACAAGCACCCTTGTCAACAAACAAACACACACACACACTTACCTTGCTCTCTGCTGCATCACTCCGCACTGCTCAGACATAAAGTGAAATGAGCACTTCCTGTCTGAGGGCAATCAGCAACAGGCAGCCTCACGATTGGCTGCCTGTTGCTGCCACTGACCACCAATGCTATTTTTATTAACTTTCTTTTTCCCCATCCCTAACCCGCTCGCGGCACCCACCCTCCCCGGCTCACGGCACCCAGAGACTTGGAACCCCCCCCCCCTGCATAAGCTCCTGATTACCGAGTGTTAAACATCAATAACTGTGTAGAAATCTTGAGAACAATGTAGTATCAGTAAGCAAATCTAGCTGTAACAGAAAATGCACTACTATAGGTTAAAAGCACATGTAGACTGATTATTGCTGTTCACAGGAAGAGTCCTGAGTAGGCTGCCAGTACAGCCGGAGTTTGTAGCATTGAAAACATGAATCAGATGTGTTACTTTAAAATGGTGAAAACCTGCGGGAGGGGTTTGCAGCAGAATAGTTTGGGCAGCCACCCAGAAATAGAACTAGACATATTCTGTCAGAAAAAACAGTCATATATTGATACTTACAGTCGAATGTGCAAAGCCTCACTAGAGTTACAACAGCCGTTTTTTTAAAAAAAATCTTTTTAGGGCACCTGCCAGCCCCTTGTGTCCAGGTGAAACATAGGGAAGGACATACTAGTCTAAATGTCTTCAATAATTCCTTGGGTAATGAGTAAGTGCATCATGGATGTGGGTATTCATACGTCCTTACAAAAACCTAAGATTCTGTCCTTCTTTTTGATTAAAATAATGGATGCTACTGAAAAAGTTTTTCTTACTCAGATGAATTGATTAACTGTCATTCTAGCATTTTCTTTAATAGCCCCTTTATGTCTTAACATAATGTGGAAAAGATATCACTTATACAGTTATAATATTAGGAAAATGATGCTAGTATCAGGTCAGTGTTGGCATTAGTGCACCTATAATGCAACCCATGCCTCAAAGCAATGCATTCAGTTTTCTGTAGTTTCTGAGAGTCCAAAGAATTAACTTTTAATCAGTGAGACGGGCAGCACGGTGGCTCAGTGGTTAGCACTTCTGTATCACAGTGCTGGGGTCATGAGTTCGATTCCCAACCATGGTCTTATCTGTGTGGATTTTGTATGTTCTCCCTGTGTTTGCGTGGGTATCCTTCGGGTGCTCCGGTTTCCTCCCACACTCCAAAAACACACTGGTAGGTTAATTGGATGCTATTAAATTGACCTCAGTCTCTCTCGGTCTGTGTGTATGTTAGGGAATTTAGACTGTAATCTCCAATGGGGTAGGTATTGATGTGAGTAAGTTCTCTGTACAGTACTATTTAATTAGCTTATGATGATGATAATGATGATGAAGGGCACCCAGTTAGTTGCCATCACAGGGAGCAGTGCATCCCTCTGTGTGACTAGCCATTTGGCTTGGATTTTAGCATCGCAAACCTTTCAGAAGTTTAATTACACTCAAAAGTCATTCAGTTTACTTTATTTCATCAGACAATACTATTATAATCTTAAGTATTGAATAAAAAAGTTAAGTGTTTTTCTACAAATATAATGGAAAGTTTTAATCTTGAAAGTTAAATTCCAAAGCAGTAGTGACATTTTACAGCTTTTTTAAAGACATTACATATTACATTTTATGTGCTCTTATTGGCAAACAAACATCTTAAGATGTTATTTTTAGAAAGCACAATTAAATGAGTCTGTCACAATTTTTATAATTGAGCAAATCTACCTTTTTTGGCCCTCATCAGATTATAATGTTGCAAATAACTGTCTAGATTTTAAAATGTCAAACTTTGTTCTGAACTATTTTTGGTCATAAGGATGCAAAAAATAACCCCAGACAATTGAGAAATTAAGCAAAGTGGCTGCAACGCCTCTACTGTCTTAGCCAAATTGTTTCTCTTGGGTGATTTTGGTACATGCTGTAATACAGTGTTTTCCAAACTTTTCATTGTGTGGGTTTTCAAAATTGAATACATACTTAAAGATCCTATTAAATGTCATTGAGCTATGGTGAAAAGTTTAGAGAAGTGCAGCTATAACAATAAAATAAAATGCCCTATAAGTTTTATTTTAGTGCTGTGGAAAGTGAGAAAGAACTGTAGTAAAGTGATCGTTGGTTTCATATATGAACCTGATTAAAATATTAATCCAAATATTGATACATCTCCTACTCGGTAACTCAGATTAATGCCAATAGTCGTACATCTCCGGCTTGCTGACATGGAAATTTTGTTGGAAGTTTAGGCCTGCTTTACTCCTACTAGATGTGAGCGCAGGGCTAGATATCCATGTGGAATCCAGATATGTAGAGTTATGGTAATTTATTGGTTCAGTCATTAAGGAAGTGGCCCATTAATCCAATTTAAAAGAAACTTTCACCCAGACAAACTGCAAAAGGTCATCTATGAAACTGCAAAAATCATCAGTTATTTATATAGCGCCACTAATTCCGCCGTGGAGGAACATATATACATTTCTGTCTTTATCACTGCTTTGTGCATAACACTTCTTGTTGGAGCTAAATTATTGTCTTATTAAGTCGTGAGAATATGCTGCAATCGGGGGTGTCTTTATTTCATTTGTACCATTTGCTCATTTCTATGTTTTTTATTACTTTGGCACATATAAAGCACTTTACTTTATAAAGTGCACCTTGAAAAAATCTGTCACTTCTGAGAACGTGTAAAAATGTATTTGTTTTGTGGGAGCATAAAAGACTCTGTGGCCATCCGCTATGCCAGAATAACACTCTTAGGAGCCAAACGGTTGCGGGAGCATTTAGTGGTAATGCAACGTGGCAGATGTGGCTTCGCACCTCATAGAGGTGTGCAGGAACATCTGCAATGTTGTGTGTGAAATTCACTCAGCCTAACATCATGGTGATTGTCACGAATGTCCAGCCTGTCCCAGATACAGCAATCTGAACAGCTGGCCGTGGCTGGCGTCACCTTAGTCACTTAGCAATGAATGCACCTTTTCTGCCACTACAAAGGATTTATTATGGTGTCCTTGCGTTCACCAGAACCACTTATTAATGTTTCACACTTAAATCACATACACATGTGGCATGAGCCTCCCTGGGTTATGAAAGTTCACAAAGAATAATGGAGAATACACTAGAATAAATTTATTTAATCTGAAAAATGTTTCCAAGACTTAATAACAAAAATGAATAACAAGACATACAATATGTTACACAAATGAATTTCAGAAAATAAAATAGGAAATAAAATCAGAGTTACTACTTACTAGTTAAGACCTGGTGGGGTTGGGTACACTGACGAGAAATGCAGCAAAGAGATGAAACTAAGCAATTCCGCTAACTATTTAAGACTTGTAGGTCAAGTACTTTATTTGCTTCACCAGGATCCAAGAGTTATCAACATCTTGAAATCGGATCACTACATTTTGGTAACTGTGCATGGTCCTAGGTTTAAGAACTATGTCTTCTCTATCCTTTCCAACTGATCCAGATCTCAAGAGATGCATCAAGAGATGCAATGAGCTCCTGGTCAGCAAGCTGACAGCTCAAGTGGTACATGACATGGCAACTCATCCTCCCTCAGTATTTTTGGCAACTGCTGCTAGGAATAAACTTAGCTTTCCCAAGACATACAGTGGTGATGTAGATGAGTCAGCACAACATTTTGACATTTGGCCTTGTGTAAAAGAAATGGCAAAATATTGTGACAGCCCTGTCGTAAAATGAACTACAAATTCCAATGGGAAGCTCATTGCCAGCAATTACATCAAAATACAGAGACTTCTGTAATGGTGAATTCCAGCATGGATGAATTAGTATTGGGTGAGGATGATGTATACACTGATGAGGGTGAGGATGATGACAGTGTAGATTGCAAGTGCTGGGATCTAGCAGAGAGAAGGGAGCTAGCTGATGTTGGTATGCTTGTTAATATTTTGGTTAGAGTGTCGTGTTGGAAATTTTATGTTTTTCTACAGTAAACTTTCACCTTTATTAGAGAGGTGTTTTTTTCTATAAAAAAGTACAAGCTTTTTTTTTTTACATTTTTGTTTCCCTGACCCTGTTTTCCCTTTCTACTATACACTTGAACATAGGCTTTAGTACATAATGTAGAGGAATTAGTATCATCATGACTGAGACTGGAGAGTGACAAGAACAATGTGACTGAATACTGGAGAGTGACAAGAACAATGTGACTGGAGACTGGAGAGTGACAAGCACACTGCCACCTCTCCTGGTTCTGTATGAGCTATGGCACAGTAGAATGTTACTGGAGACTTTTAAGAACACTGCCAGCCCTATTATTAGAATTTCTGTTTCAGCACTGAACCCTGCTACCTTTCCTGTTTCTGGGTGAGCTATGACACAGTTGAATGTCACTAGAGACTTTGAAGAACACTGCCAGCCCTATAATTTGTCTTTCAGCACTGAAAACTGCCACCTCTGCTGTTTCTGTGTGAACTTGTCACTCACCGGACTGTGAGTGCCGCTTCTCGTGTGTTTAGGAACCGTGGCCGTCCACCATCCTGAGGGTCTGCGCATGTGCAGCCCTTTCAAACCTTCAGTACCTGTTGCTTTTAGTTAATTGGCTGATCAGGCAACACTCCCTATTTAAAGCACCTGTGGTCAATACCTCGTTGCCTGATCTTGGAGTCTCATTCCCCATGAGCCTCTGAAGGTGTTCCTGTGTTTCCTCGTGTATTCAGCTCCTGCTGATTCCTGTTGTTCGTTTGTGGTTTCCAAACCACTTCTACTCTCCTGTGTTCATCGTGACTGCACCAGCTGATTCCTATCCGCTGCCTTCGTGCTTCTACAGTATCCTGCTCACCTCTACTCTCCCGTGTTCATCGTGACTGCACCAGCTGATTCCTATCCGCTGCCTCCGTGCTCCTACAGTATCCTGCTCACTTCAACTCTCCCGTGTTCATCGTGACTGCACCAGCTGATTCCTATCCGCTGCCTCCGTGTTTCTACAGTATCCTGCTCACTTCACTCTCCCGTGTTCATCGTGACTGCACCAGCTGATTCCTATCCGCTGTCTCCGTGCTTCTTCAGAGTCCTGCTCACCGCAACTCTCCAGTGTTCATCGTGTCTGCAGCCAGCTGATTCCTATCCGCTGTCTCCATGCCTCTACAGTGTTCCTGCTCATTTCAACTCGCCTGTCTTCATCGGTTCAGCGCTCCGCTGCTTCCATCTCAGCTACTGGTTATCAGACCGCCTCAACTCTCCCGTGTTCTCCAGGTGTCCAGTTCCATATACTACTGCTTCCTGAGTATTGCCTAGTCCTTGCTGGTCTACCTACCGTGCGCTGCACCTACTTGGCTACCGCTTCCATCTTCCAGTGGTCTCTCCTCCTGCCAGCCTTCAGCCGCTCAGGTATCCCTGCACGTCTTTCTGACAGCCTGCTCTCCTGAACCGCGGTATGCATACTTCTCATTGACTGTGCTTGTGTATTGCATATCTAGCTGGACTGAGTTTGTTCTCCTCCGGATTTCCCTATCCACTGAGACTATTGCTATCATTTGACTGTGTTTCCTATTTGCCTGGATAGTTATTGTGACTTTGTATATTTGTGCAGTGCTGCTCAGTTATCATTATATTGTGCATATCATTGTGGGATCAAGTTCTATGTGCCCGTGTATACTCTGCATTGCATTCATCTCCTCGTGTTCCTCCTCACATATATATTGCAGTGGTACGACTTGCTAGATGCAGACCACTGTCTCCTGTTTCCTGTGAAACCAGTTTTAAGTATCCTCTCACATAGCAGTGGTTCAACTTGCTAACGCAGACCACTGACTCCCCTGATACCTTCACCTGGATTCCATTCCTTCACCTAGACAGCGGTACAACTTGCTATACGCAGACCGCTGACTCTCACCACCTCCTCGTTACTCCTGGACATTCCTCCTCACTATAGCAGTGGTACAACTTGCTATACGCAGACCACTGACTACCCTCACGTTTCCTTGTCCATCCAGTTCCTCGTGTATAGTTATCTACCTATTACCAGTGCTGCTAGTCATAGACTTTTCCCGAGCATTCTCTTACCATCTGCTGTCTCCTGTTCCGTGGTCACCCCGGTACCAGAGTACCATATTACCAACTATACTGCTCTGGTAAGTCCATCATCTGGTGATCCCTGGGTAAAGACTCCTAGTGCCCGTGACAGAACTATAACTCTGTAGAATGTCATTGGAGACTTTGAAGAACACTGCCACCCCTCATTAAAATTGCCCTTCACAAGAGATAAGGGACCTAGCCCAAACTCTGAAAAACAGCCCCATACCATGATCTCTCCTCCACCACACTTCACAGTTTGCATAATGCAGTCCGGCAGGTAATGCTCTCCTGGCATCCGCCAAACCCAGACTCGCCCATCTGACTGCCAAACAGGAAGAGTGATCCGTCACTCCACAAAACACGTTTTCATTGCTCCACAGTCCAGTGTCGATGTGTTTTACACCACTCCATTCAATGCTTGGCATTGGTGATGTGAAGCTTGCATGCAGCTGCTTGGTCATGGAAACCCATTCCATTAAGCTCCCAGCGCACAGTTTTTGTGCTTACATTAATTCCAGTGGAAGTTCGGAGCTCTTCAGCTAAGGAATCAGCAGGGAGATGGCGAATTTTACGCACCATACGCCTTAGCAGTCATCAACTCTGCTCTGTGATTTTACGTGGTCTTCCGCTTCATGGCTGAGTTGCTGTTGTTCCTAAACGCTTCCACTGTTCAATAATATCACTTACAGTTGACCGTGGAATATCCAACAGGGATGAAATTACATAAACTGTCATATATATATATATATATATATATATATATATATATATATATATATATTATTTTATTTTGATTAATACATAAAACACATTTCATTCTTGCTGCGTAGTCTACCTGATGTGCTCTCTTGCTTGTTCTTGGAGCATTGTTATCAGTTGGCTGGCTTCTGGAAACTTGGAGTCCTGTACTGAAAATGTGCAAAAATTGTGTTAAAATGCAAAATGTTAACAAACCCTGTATGATTCAAACACAACACTCCATTATGACCAAATAAAACAGCCAACTAGTGCAGGCATATATAGACAATAAAATATATCAAAATTATTTATAGCCATATAACAACATCTGCCAGCCCTTTCTGTCTAGTGTTTAGTATTCTAGTGACTGCTGAGACCAAAGAGAGGATCCACGTAACCGCCACACATTACAGAGTTCATTCGCCCCACAAGCTATTTCATCACCCCCACTGCCAGCCAATTCACCCCTCACCGAGCCATTTTTATCAACCCCCACCAGACAGTTTATAACCTTCCATCCATTTCATCACCCTCCCAACCACTCATTTGCTCATTCACCCACCCAACCAATCAATCACCCGCTTAGCCATTTTAGCAACACCCAGCAGTCAATTATGACCACCAGAGTCATTTTTTCAACCACGCCCACTAGCCAATTCATCAGCCCTCCCTAGCAATTTCATCACCACCCTCAGCCACTTTATTAGCCATTCCCCCAGCCAATTAATTAGCCCACCCAGCCAATTCATCACCTATCACCCTCCCAGGCAATTGTTTGACCCTGCCTAGCCAATTCATCACCACCACCAGCCAATTCATTAACCATTCCCTACCAGACAATTAATAACCCCTTGCAGATAATTCATCACTGTTCCCTCCCCAATGCTCAACCAGTTTCCATTTTAACACTTCCCCTCCCCCCAGTCATCTTGCCCCCTCCATAGTCAATGTATCTCCTCCTCCTCATCCCTGATATTTAAAAAACTGGATTTACTTTACTCCCCTCTGGTCATCTTCTCCCCAGGCTCCGCAATGACAGGGCAACTAACAGCATAGGATTTGCTGTGAGTTACCTGCTTCAGCCTCAGGCCCCGATCACTGAGGGAGCCGATCACCAACATTTAAAATATATATTAAAAAAATTCTTTAAAATGCTTGCTAAAGTGTGCTGGTGCTGCATTCCCCAAGCTGTAACTTGATGAGCCTACTAGTCGATCAGGCCCTAGATTTACCCTGCCTGCTACCAGCAATGTAAGCAACAATTTCTGTATCCAAATATCAGTTCTGTTGTACTAAATAAGTAAAAGAGAACAAAAAACGTTTCCACGTTAATACAGTTTACTCTGTTCCTATAAACATTTTCACCATTGGGTCTGTGGGAGTATTGGTGGAAATGTTTTAGGTCAGCATGACAATTTCTGACACAGAATTACAAGAATGATTGTAGTGATATGCTGCTGCTGAGAACAATGAATTGGTACAGAGTGGAAAAACACAAGCAGCCTTGACATTTATTTGCTTTCACTGCACGTGTAAAGAACAGGTATAGAACACTTACATCTCAGTTACTTGGTGGGGAGGTTTAACAGACATGTAAACAAATCTTGTGGAGAGCCTGTACTCTGGGTTTCAACCTTTAAGCCTCAAATCTGTTGCTCTTAATTTTAGTGATGGGCATGAAGTGCTGTCATATTATATGACTTTGGTACACCGCGTCTTTGTCCTCATGGAAAATTCACCCCTAAATAAAGGTGCTGCTGTAGGGTCACATCTTGCAATACTGCCATTTGTCTTCATACAAAGTTCTACAATCAGTTTACACTGTATTTGTCTATTTATGAAATGTTAATGTTATTTTTTTAAAATGTAAATATATAGCTGTGTATACAAGTGGGGAAAGCTAAAATATGCTTGTGGGCATTTATGAAAGTTTTTTCTTTTGTAAACTAGAAACAATTTCAGAGTCTGGATGATGTAACTGTATTTATGAATATCTTGCATCTTGTTACATTATACCCTAAGTAGACCACAATAGTATTTGCTAAAACCATAAAAATTAGTTTAATGGTCAAAAAATAAAGTAACCAGATGTAAAGTGTACTGAGCAAAGCACAATCCTGCATGTTATAAAGCACCCCTAAAATCTCAGTTATAATTGCAAAGCAGCTTTTAAAAGAAACAAATTAAGCGAATACGGTTATTTCTCATTTTTGCAGTGTTCCAAACCACTTACTAATTAAATAACAGCATATGTGAATCAGAAATATATATGTGTCATCACACCAAGGCAAGGATTGTTTAGAAGATGAACCGAATACCATCACAGTCCAGTTTCTGGACCTTGCAAGTTCCACTGTCATTGTTATTACCTGTCATTGCTGGTTTCCTCTATGTTCCTTACTTGGTTAAATCCAATGTCTCCTTGGTGGCAGTATCTGCCATCGAACACGTAGAACAACTGTCCTGGTTCCAGCAACAAGAATGATGCTAAGGAAAAACTCTGGCTATACATATGTATTAAATACTTAACAGCCTTCCCTTCCCTTCTTACGCTTATTTAACTAGCACACAATACAGCAGTTTGTGTGCACAGTAAATACAGATTAAACAGTTTTGCTGCTACAGATTTTGCAGGTTGTCAGGACCTGTCAAATAAGCAAATCTCAGAAATGGAATGATCCAGGGCTAAACAACATTATCAAAGATGCAAATATATGGTGTAAATATGTCTATACAAGGGGATATATCTGATAAAATGAAAATATATTTATTAAAAGCGAGTGGCCAAAGCCAGCTAAAAGTACACAATAAAACAATACAAATAAAAATTAATGGCGGACGTCAGTGAGTGACGTAAGACGCTGGACGGGGGAATTTGGAAGAGGAAACACTAGCCCTCTTCGAACGGCGTGCAGCGCTGAAGTGTTATCCGGGACATCTACGGCGGCTGTAATAAGATCTATCACGCTTGTTTGGAAGATTGCAGGGTAAGGGTCCACCCTCTCCTTGTGTAGCAGTGTCTGTTTATCATCATTCATGAAGTTGTCCATGAACGGTTTCTTATTAATAAATGTTGTGAGGATTTTACACTATGGAATCTTCTCTTTTTTATAATTGTGACGGAGTGGAGGTTTATTCTATGGGATAAAGATCAGGAACGAAGACAGACTAATATACATGCCAGATTTACATTGCTAGTCTCCTGCTATCCTCTAATATCCATTGGAGGAATATCCACAACGAAGAGAATTAAAGAAGAGGAATTCTCATGCTCCTTGTGAATACTGTTATCAAGAAATAGTGACTTTATTTATTTTAGGATCTATGTGGGTATTCTATATGTTAAATCCTAAGCGCCAACTTTTCTTATTATTTGTGGTTTTTATATCTATGTACCTACCTTTATAAATCCTATCCCGAACCACAACTCTGACACCTTAATATAGCCGTGCTAGCGCAGCGTACCATTTCCTTGCCCATGAGGCAGGAACCTCTGTACTGTTCAGCCCGCTGCCTCTGCACGCGCCCATCCTTGCGTTTAGCAAAATGCTTGTACAAACTCTTAATCAACTTTTGGGGGCAAGCCCCACAGCCATCAGGTTCCACTCTAGAGCTAATGGAGTCAGACCATACAGGTTGTACATCAGGTAAATCAAACATACATTTCATACTCTCCTGTAAATATGGAGCTGCCCTGCTGACCGCCCTCATCCAGACAGTGTCTGTAAATGGCCCCCACAGCCCACTGATCCAGTATCCCTATCATCAGCAGAAGCACCGACATCTACTGGGAGATATATATTTCTACCAGAAAAGTGGGACAGAGAACCACGTGATGTGGACCTCCTTTGATTGACGTTCCCTACCTGCAAACACCTGCACCGACCCGGTAGATTACTCACTCTGCTGCCTGTCAGCCCTATCACTGCACTTAGAACAGCTCCAGGATTGGGACCTAATAACACTGGTTGTACTGTGCCTCCTGCCCCTAGACCCACTAACTGACAGATGCTTTCGCTGCATGTGGGTAAGTGAATCATGTGGCACCCCACTCACGTTGATACCTTCTTCCCCCTTCTTACCAGTGAGGAACATTCCCCGGCTATCATACAAATGTCCCTCCTAGGACCTAGCGGTGGTCCACTGCTGAGAAGCCTGGCTACTCCCCTCAGAAAACTGCCTGTATCTGGCCCACGAGGTCCTAACCGCTGCGGGGCGAGCCACCCCCACCGCTTCATTAATGCGCCAGGGAGCACCACTACTCCCCTTGGCATACATGGAGCCATGGGACCTAATTTCCCGATTTGCAATTGGGGAACCACCCTCCCTGACGTCCTAATACCTCCTGCAGCTGCTTATCCACAAACGTCCAGAATCCAGAGACTGTTTTACACTCCACTCATCCAGCTTATCGACCTTCTTCACTCCTCCAGTATGACATCAGATGGGCATACTCTTTAGTTACTATTAACCACAGAGAATAAATCCAGTTTAAAGCTATAGCCTCAGCATTTAAAACTTCCTTCAAGCTCAATTGAGCACTCAGTTCTTATTCCAAACTGATATATAACCAGAAGAGTGCCTTTAGAGAATGAAAGCGACAGCCTTCTGTATCAGCATCAGTAGAGGACAGACACTCAGTTAATAAAAATGGTGAATAACATTTATGGTGACAGCAGCTGACTAATTTAAGACTTTTACAGTGACTTGGTCATGTTTCATGGCTTAGTTTTGCACTCTCTCCTCATTCCAACCTTGCCACAACACCTTTAGCTGTACAGATATGCTAGTCTCCAAAGGCTGCTTTATTATCCATTGACAATTCTGCTTCCTTACACTAGCAGCTACAATTTCTATTCAGCTACCTCATGTATCAAGCTTCACCACACCTGTAAGATTGTAAGCTCATTTAGGCAGGGCATCCTTTACCTTCTGTGTCATATAATTGTATGCCATTTGTTTCTGGCCATGTACATCTCTGTGCAATATGTCAGCACTTTATAAATAAACGATAATAACAGTAAACAGCACCAAATTTTAATAACAGCATTTAAAGGACTTTTCTAATCTATATACTCATCAGTCACAATTGGCACTGCTTGTGTGTCTGGCAGCTGGTAGACCTGAAACAGTATCTCTTAGAGATTAGAGACAACTCTGTTGTCAGGGCTGCCTTCAGAAATTGTGGGGCACGGTAGAAATGAAATAAGCAGGCCCGCGATCTTCTCCTTGACCACCAAGTAGCATGGAGCCGTGACGTTCAGAGCAACAATATGACTCAAGGACCTCCTCACATGCTCCTTACATGCCCATCGGACCTCCCACATGTCACTTCAACCTCCCCACATGCCCCTCAGTCCTCCCCACATGCCATCAGACCTACCCATCATTATCATCATCATCACCATTTATTTATATAGCGCCACTGATTACACAGCGCTGTACAGGGAGCTCATTCATATCAGTCCCTGCCCCATTGGAGCTTATAGTCCTACAGTCTCCCTAACATGCACACACAGACAGACAGAGAAACTAGGGTCAATTTTGATAGCAGCCAATTAACCTACCAGTATGTTTTTGAAGTGTGGGAGGAAACCGGAACACACGGAGGAAACCCACGCAAACACGGGGAGAACATACAGGGCCTGAGTCATTAAGGCAAAAAAGGAGTAAATGTTCTCTGGGACAAACCATGTTACAATTTAAGGGGTGCAAATTAGTTTATTATTTTGCACATAAGTTAAATACTGGCTGTTTTTTCATCTAGCACACAAATATTTGCTAGCTTTATTATTAGAGCTATTAGAGGACAGTCCTATTAGCAAAAGTGCCTTGGCGTGGCGGATGGCTTAAACATACATTTGCAAATGTGTGCAACAAAGACTTTTGCATTTTTATCTACAGTAGAAATGGAAGATCTGTTGCTGGCTATAGCAGTGTGCTGGGGGAAATAATGTTGTGTGTATGTTCCTTGCAGGATAACCCCACCCTTTCAAGCACCTGTTATGGCCTATAAATTGATTTGAGCAGCTTCCACTTTTGTATTTGTCTGAGAGGCATGTTGGTGTCAGTAGCTGAGAGGGGGTACTGCCACTGAATTGCTGTTTGGAGGTTTCTGGGGTACCTCTTTGGTAAGTTGGCTCTCAATTTAAAAACACATATGTATGGCCCAAATATATGGGACTCTCATTGTTTAGAGTAGGACCATCCTATTAGCAGAAGCGCCTTGGCGTGGCGGATGGCTTAAACATACATTTGCAAATGTGTGCAACAAAGACTTTTGCATTTTTATCTACAGTAGAAATGGCAGATCTGTTGCTGGCTATAGCAGTGTGCTGGGGGAAATAATGTTGTGTGTATGTTCCTTGCAGGATAACCCCACCCTTTCAAGCACCTGTTATGGCCTATAAATTGATTTGAGCAGCTTCCACTTTTGTATTAGCTTTATTATTACACTGAAATTTAAACTTGATCTAGGACATGTCCTACCCCAAGTATAAATCTGTCCCAACATTTTAAATGTACCTCCCCCTCCAATGCAACATGGTTTTTCCCAGGTGCAAATGTTACTCCTTTTTTATGCTTTGATCTCCTTAATGACTCAGGCCCACAAACTCCTCACAGATAAGGCCATGGTCAGGAATTGAACTCATGACCCCAGTGCTGTAAGGCAGAAGTGCTAACCACAACGCCCCCGTGCTGCCCACATGCCCCACACACCTCCTCACATGCCATTTATAACATAGAGGGAGAGGCTGGTCCATTGATGAACACAGCACAGATACTAAAAGGAAGGGACAGATATTGGGTATATTGCACTGGCTGTGGAAAAGGTTAGCACTAGCCCAGAGACTGCCTTTGTACAGGGGAAGCATTCTGGTTTTTGCTACAATGGGCACTCTCAAAACAGTCCCTCCAGGCCCCACTTAACGTTAAAAGCTATCCTATATATTATAAATAACACTCTCCATCTTTAACAATAATACACACCCTATATATTATAACAACACCCCCGCATAACATTAATCACCCTATGTAACTTACTTATTTTCCAAAGTTGATGGAAGCAACCACAAGGCCACATGAAGAGAGGGAAGGTGGAGCTGACAGACTAGAGGAGGGGAGAAGGAATGTTTGAGATGGAAAAGAGGTGAAGGACTGCATTTAGCAGAATATATAGTTATGAGGATCCACTGAATACAGATGCCAGATTGTAGTACACCATCAACACTGGCAACTACAACATGTGAGGATCTGCCACAATACCAGCTGCAGATAACAGGTGGCAGCATAGCCGGATTAAGGGGGGGGCACAGGGGGCACGTGCCCCGGGCCCCCCTATCTCTGAGGGCCCCCCGCCGCCAGTATGACTTCTTCTGCTGTCAGTTGACAGCAACTGACAGAAAGCGCACCAGACATCGCTATCTCCGCCGGCGGGGGGGGGCCCCCGCTGCCCGCATTGCCTCTGTAGCTGCCCAGCTGTCAGTTGCTGTCTGACAGCAACTGACAGAAACTGCACCAGATATCCCTCGCTCCGCCGGCGCGGGGGGGGGGGCCCTACCGCCCCCCGCATTGCCTCTGTAGCTGCCCAGCTGTCAGTTGCAGCAACTGACAGAAACTGCACCAGACATCCCTCTCTCCGCCGGCGGGGGGAGGGGGGGGGGCCCGCCGCCCGCCGCCCGCATTGCCTCTGTAGCTGCCCAGCTGACAGAACCGCAGCCATCTGACACCCGACGCATGCGCAATGTACCCACTCTTTTCTTAGCAGCACTGCGGCTGCTGTAATACCTAAAATGGCCAAAATGGAGCTGCTGCGCATGTGCAGATGCAGCAGCTCCTCCTCTGCATGAAGACTTGAGAGAGACAGTAGGTAAGTGACCAAATAATTATACTAAAACTAAATATATATAGAAAACCCTTAATAACATGGGTATATCTTGACTAAATATGTAAACTGTAGCCACCTATAACAGTAAGAGTACAATATATATATATATATATATATATATATATATATATATATATATATATATATATACTGGCTACATTTTACATATTTAATCAAACAATCAAGTCACCATGCTATGAGGGGGTCTTCTTAAATATGATTTTTTGTTTTATCAGTAGTGTTTCAATAAATATACATTAAACATTGAGATTAGGCTGCTAGAGCAAATTAAGTGGCAAATTATATTTTATTAATCATTAGTAAAGTAATTACTGAAGCTGTATAGTTATATTAAAGTTTGAATAAAATTGTAATACATTATGTATAATTTATATTTATTTATATATATATATATATATATATACACACATATTTATGTCATCTAATTAAAGCTTTAATATAAGTGGCAGACTTCGATAATAACTTTAATAATGATTAATAATAAAATAGATGGTCCTGCATGATTATTACACATATGTATACATAAACTTATTTTTATATATATATATATATATATATATAGACATATATAGTCAAAATTGGTGTTACGTTAACATTTTCATGTTAGTTTAAATATGCGGTATCATTGCTATTTTTAATGTGCATTATAAATTGTATTTTTAAAGTGCGTTATCAGTGCTAGTTTTAGCGTGCGGCATCATTAGTAGTTTTAGCGTGCGGTATCATTGGTAGTTTTAGCGTGTGGTATCATTGGTAGTTTTAGCTTGCGGTATCATTGGTAGTTTTAGCGTGCGGTATCATTGGTAGTTTTAGCGTGCGGTATCATTGGTAGTTTTAGTGTGCGTTATCAATGGTATTTTTAATGTGCAGTTCCAATGCTAGTTTTAATGTGTGGTGTCAATACCCATTTTAATGTTGCCTTTTGATGATTGTTTTAATGTACAGTATTTTAGTTTGTGTAAGCAATGATTTGTCTTGTGCAGACAACCTAGGCGAGCCCTCGGGGAGTCATACTGTGGACTGTAGGTGATGTAGGTGTGTCAATGCTTATAGCCTTATACCCAATGGCGTTATTTTACATGCGTTTTATACAGAGGTGCCTGTACATTTTACAAGTACCTGTACTAATATATATATATATATAATTACATCCAGCCATCATATGTTCAAATCTTTGTGGATCTAACTAGCTTTCCAGAAGGAGATTATTGGATCGGAGTAGAGGCAGGCAGCTGTAAGTAGTTTTAACATATATATATATACATATGTATTTGTGTTCTAATATATGTGTATATATATATATATATATATATATATATATATATATATATAATATATATTCTACAGTGGTGGTAGTGCGGTATATATGTTGAGGGTGATAGGAAACAGCAACGGAGGGGCAAAAGAATGAAGGAGGGGGCAGTGAGAGGATGCAGAGGGGCACATAGGGTGTGGATGCAGAGGGGCACAGAGTGTGTGGATGCAGAGGGGCACAGAGGGTGTGGAGATGATGCAGAGGGGCACAGAGGGTGTGGATATGATGCAGAGGGCCACAGAGGGTGTGGATATGATGCAGAGGGGCACAGAGGGTGTGGATGCAGAGGGACACAGATTGTGTGGAGATGATGCAGAGGGGCACAGAGTGTGTGTATGCAGAGGGGCACAGAGTGTGTGTATGCAGAGGGGCACAGAGTGTGTGTATGCAGAGGGGCACAGAGTGTGTGGATGAAGAGGGGCACAGAGGGTGTGGAGATGATGCAGAGGGGCACAGAGGGTGTGGATATGATGCAGAGGGGCACAGAGGGTGTGGATATGATGCAGAGGGGCACAGAGGGTGTGGATGCAGAGGGACACAGATTGTGTGGAGATGATGCAGAGGGGCACAGAGTGTGTGTATGCAGAGGGGCACAGAGTGTGTGTATGCAGAGGGGCACAGAGTGTATGGAGATGATGCAGGGGCACAGAGTGTGTGTATGCAGAGGGGCACAGAGTGTATGGAGATGATGCAGGGGCACAGAGTGTGAGGAGATGATGCAGGGGCACAGAGTGTGAGGAGATGATGCAGGGGCACAGAGTGTGTGGAGATGATGCAGGGGCACAGAGTGTGTGGAGATGATGCAGGGGCACAGAGTGTGTGGAGATGATGCAGGGGGGGCACAGAGTGAGTTAGCTGTAAATTATTCTTTGACAGAAATATAATAGAAAAAAAAAATATAAAAATATTATTTTCCCTTGGATTTATGTGTATTATTTTTGCAAACAACTTACTAAGTATGTTCGTCCTGACCTAAATACTTATTACATTATTTTGACCCAACTACTTATAAAAAACGGGACTGCTAGGTAATTATTTTGGATGGGTGCCTTGAAAAAATTATGGAGACTCTAAAGGGTGCCGCAAACTTGAAAAGTTTGGGAACCACTGCCTTAATTTTAGATCTTAGGGGCCCGCCTGTCTGAAGTGCCCCGGGCCCCCCAAAGCCTTAATCCAGCTCTGGGTGGCAGTGCATCATCAACACTGACAGCTGCAACATGTGAGGATCTGCCACAATACCAGCTACAGATAACCGGTATCAGTGCACCATCAACACTGACAACTGTCAGTGCCACTATGAATTCTTTTCACCTACTGCCTTAAGCATGTTGCTAAAGGTCAAGTCAATTTTGACTAAGACTAGGTACACACTACAGAAATTATCTCCCTATCTATAACGATATTACCAACAACAAAAAGTCCCAATCAGCATTATGATTCACGTGTACCCACTATACAAGTTTTACAAGATTTACCTTCAGATCTGTGCTCTCCATCTGTCATTACCATCGACTGAAAAAATCATGACTCTGTAAACTCTATGGAGATCCTGATCGTGAGTGCATACACACTGCAGAATTGGAACAACTTTGTTCTATTACTGAACGAGATTTTCAAGTCAGTTTGTAAATCTCGATCAACAATTTCATGTGCTTTGGGGCGACATTCGCTCATCATTTCAATGTACACATTAATGCAATATCGGTCCAATCGGTCATTTATCGTCCAATTGACCCAATTATGGGCTGAAAACACTGTAGTGTGTACCTAGCCTAAGAAACCACACCTGTATGCAGCCTCCTACCTATCTGTGCAGAAGCTATGTTGGAATTTGATTTCTCTGCTGGTGCTTCAAGTGACCGGCTTTGTTTGCCTGTATATTAACTTTGGCTTTGCCCCTTATGATTATACATTATCCAATCCATCAACTTCAGATTTGTCCCCTTACAATTAGGGATGAGCGCACTCGGATTTATGAAATCCGAGCCCACCCGAACGTTGCGGATCCGAGTCGGATCCGAGACAGATCCGGGTATTGGCGCCAAATTCAAAAGTGAAACTGAGGCTCTGACTCATAATCCCGTTGTCGGATCTCGCGATACTCGGATCCTATAAATTCCCCGCTAGTCGCCGCCATCTTCACTCGGGCATTGATCAGGGTAGAGGGAGGGTGTGTTAGGTGGTCCTCTGTGCTGTTTAGTTCTGTGCTGTTTAGTTCTGTGGTGTGCTGTGCTGTGCTGTGCTGTGCTGTGCTGTGCTGTGTTCTGCAGTATCAGTCCAGTGGTGCTGTGTGCTGTGCTCTGTCCTTCTGAGGTCAGTGGTGCTGCTGGGTCCTGTGCTGTGTCCTGTTCAGTCCAGTGGTGCTGTGTCCTGTGCTCTGTGCTTCTAAGGGCATAGTTATTTCCCCAATATTCCCCTGTGTTTAAAAAAATAAAAAAAAGTTTTTTTAAAAAATACCAAAAACTACTTTAATATTTTTTAATTACCACAAAATTTGCACAACCAATCCTGCAGTATAAGCCCATTGGTACTGCAATATTACCAAGTTCACACATTCAGCAGTAAAAGTCCAGTGGTACTGCAATATTACAAAGTTTACACATTCTGCAGTATCAGTCCAGTGGTGCTGTGTCCTGTGCTCTGTCCTGCTGAGTTCCGTAGTGCTGCTGGGTCCTGTGCCGTGTCCTGTTCAGTCCAGTGGTGCTGTGTCCTGTGCTCTGTGCTTCTAAGGGCATAGTTATTTCCCCATTATTCCCAAGTTTTTAAAAAATAAAAAAAAAGTAAAAAAAAATAAAAAATTTAAAAAAAAAAAAAATATAATAATTATAACCAAATTTGCAAAACCAATCCAGCATTATAAGTCCATTGGTACTGCAATATTACCAAGTTCACACATTCTGCAGTATCAGTCCAGTGGTGCTGTGTCCTGTGCTCTGTCCTGCTGAGTTCCGTAGTGCTGCTGGGTCCTGTGCCGTGTCCTGTTCAGTCCAGTGGTGCTGTGTCCTGTGCTCTGTGCTTCTAAGGGCATAGTTATTTCCCCACTATTCCCAAGTTTTTTAAAAATAAAAAAAAAGTAAAAAAAAATAAAAAATGTAAAAAAAATAAAATATATAATAATTATAACCAAATTTGCAAAACCAATCCAGCATTATAATTTATAAGTCCATTGGTACTGCAATATTACCAAGTTCACACATTCTGCAGTATCAGTCCAGTGGTGCTGTGTCCTGTGCTCTGTCCTGCTGAGTTCCGTAGTGCTGCTGGGTCCTGTGCCGTGTCCTGTTCAGTCCAGTGGTGCTGTGTCCTGTGCTCTGTGCTTCTAAGGGCATAGTTATTTCCCCACTATTCCCAAGTTTTTTAAAAATAAAAAAAAAGTAAAAAAAAATAAAAAATTTAAAAAAAAAAAAAATATATAATAATTATAACCAAATTTGCAAAACCAATCCAGCATTATAATTTATAAGTCCATTGGTACTGCAATATTACCAAGTTCACACATTCTGCAGTATCTTGTGCTACATATAATGGAGACCAAAAATTTGGAGGATAAAGTAGGGAAAGATCAAGACCCACTTCCTCCTAATGCTGAAGCTGCTGCCACTAGTCATGACATAGACGATGAAATGCCATCAACGTCGTCTTCCAAGCCCGATGCCCAATCTCGTAGTACCGGGCATGTAAAATCCAAAAAGCCCAAGTTAAGAAAAAGTAGCAAAAAGAGAAACTTAAAATCATCTGAGGAGAAACGTAAAGTTGCCAATATGCCATTTACGACACGGAGTGGCAAGGAACGGCTTAGGCCCTGGCCCGTGTTCATGACTAGTGGTTCAGCTTCACCCACGGATCTTAGCCCTCCTCCTCCTCCCCCCCCCTACAAAAAATTGAAGAGAGTTATGCTGTCAGCAACAAAACAGCAAACAACTCTGCCTTCTAAAGAGAAATTATCACAAATCCCCAAGGCGAGTCCAAGGGTGTTGGTGGTTGTCAAGCCTGACCTTCCCATCACTGTACGGGAAGAGGTGGCTCGGGAGGAGGCTATTGATGATGTAGCTGGCGCTGTGGAGGAACTTGATGATGAGGATGGTGATGTGGTTATTGTAAATGAGGCACCAGGGGGGGAAACAGCTGATGTCCATGGGATGAAAAAGCCCATCGTCATGCCTGGTCAGAAGACCAAAAAATGCACCTCTTCGGTCTGGAGTTATTTTTATCCAAATCCAGACAACCAATGTATGGCAATATGTAGCTTATGTAAAGCTCAAATAAGCAGGGGTAAGGATCTTGCCCACCTAGGAACATCCTCCCTTATACGTCACCTGAATAACCTTCATAGTTCAGTGGTTAGTTCAGGAACTGGGGCTAGGACCCTCATCGGTACAGGGACACCTAAATCCCGTGGTCCAGTTGGATACACACCAGCAACACCCTCCTCGTCAACTTCCTCCACAATCTCCATCAGATTCAGTCCTGCAGCCCAAGTCAGCAGCCAGACTGAGTCCTCCTCAATACGGGATTCATCCGAGGAATCCTGCAGCGGTACGCCTACTACTGCCACTGCTGCTGTTGCTGCTGTTAGTCGGTCATCTTCCCAGAGGGGAAGTCGTAAGACCGCTAAGTCTTTCACAAAACAATTGACCGTCCAACAGTCGTTTGCCATGACCACCAAATACGATAGTAGTCACCCTATTGCAAAGCGTATAACTGCGGCTGTAACTGCAATGTTGGTGTTAGACGTGCGCCCGGTGTCCGCCATCAGTGGAGTGGGATTTAGAGGGTTGATGGAGGTATTGTGTCCCCGGTACCAAATCCCCTCGAGATTCCACTTCACTAGGCAGGCGATACCAAAAATGTACAGAGAAGTACGATCAAGTGTCCTCAGTGCTCTTAAAAATGCGGTTGTACCCACTGTCCACTTAACCACGGACATGTGGACAAGTGGTTCTGGGCAAACGAAGGACTATATGACTGTGACAGCCCACTGGGTAGATGCATCCCCTTCCGCAGCAACAGCAACAGCTGCATCAGTAGCAGCATCTACAAAATGGCTGCTCATGCAAAGGCAGGCAACATTGTGCATTACAGGCTTTAATAAGAGGCACAACGCTGACAACATATTAGAGAAAATGAGGGAAATTATCTCCCAGTGGCTTACCCCACTTAGACTCTCATGGGGATTTGTGGTGTCAGACAATGCCAGTAACATTGTGCGGGCATTAAATATGGGCAATTTCCAGCACGTCCCATGTTTTGCCCACACCATTAATTTGGTGGTGCAGCATTACCTCAAGAGTGACAGGGGTGTGCAGGAGATGCTTGCGGTGGCGCGCAAAATTGCTGGACACTTTCGGCATTCAGCCAGTGCCTACCGCAGACTAGAGGCACATCAAAAAAGCATGAACCTGCCCTGCCATCACCTCAAACAAGAGGTTGTGACGCGCTGGAACTCCACCCTCTATATGCTGCAGAGGATGGAGGAGCAGCAAAAGGCCATTCAGGCCTACACAGCCACCTATGACATAGGCAAAGGAGTGGGGATGCGCCTCAGTCAAGCGCAGTGGAGACTGATTTCCGTGTTGTGCAAGGTTCTGCAGCCATTTGAACTTGCCACACGAGAAGTCAGTTCCGACACTGCCAGCTTGAGTCAGGTCATTCCCCTGATCAGGCTGTTGCAGAAGCAGCTGGAGAAAGTGAGGGAGGAGCTGGTAAGCCATTGCGATTACACCAAGCATGTAGCTCTTGTGGATGTAGCCCTTCGTACGCTTTGCCAGGATCCGAGGGTGGTCACTCTTTTAAAGTCAGAGGAATACATTCTGGCCACCGTGCTCGATCCTCGGTTTAAAGCGTATGTTGTGTCTCTGTTTCCGGCGGACACAAGTCTACAGCGGTGCAAAGACCTGCTGGTCAGGAGATTGTCCTCTGAAGAGGACCGTGACATGCCAACAGCTCCACCCTCATTTTCTTCCACATCTATGGCTGCGAGGAAAAAGCTCAGTTTTCCCAAAAGAGGCACTGGCGGGGATGCTGATAACATCTGGTCCGGACTGAAGGACCTGCCAACCATTGCAGACATGTCTACTCTCGCTGCATTGGATGCTGTCACAATAGAAAAAATTGTGGATGATTACTTTGCTGACACCATCCAAGTAGACATGTCAGACAGTCCATATTGTTACTGGCAGGAAAAAAAGGCAGTTTGGAAGCCCCTGTACAAACTGGCTCTATTTTACCTGAGTTGTCCCCCCTCCAGTGTGTACTCGGAAAGAGTTTTTAGTGCAGCGGGGAACCTGGTCAGTGAGCGGCGAAGGAGGTTGCTTCCTCACAACGTTGAAAAAATGATGTTTATAAAAATGAATAATCAATTCCTCAATGAAGTACAGCACTGCCCTCCAGATACTACAGAGGGACCTGTGGTTGTGGAGTCCAGCGGGGACGAATTGATAATGTGTGATGAGGAGGAAGTACACACTGTAGGGGGAGAGGAATCAGAGGTTGAGGATGAGGACGACATCTTGCCTCAGTAGAGCCTGTTTAGTCTGTACAGGGAGAGATGAATAGCTTTTTTGGTGTGGGGGCCCAAACAAACCAATCATTTCAGCCAAAGTTGTTTGGTAGGCCCTGTCGCTGAAATGATTGGTTTGTTAAAGTGTGCATGTCCTATTTCAACAACATAAGGGTGGGTGTGAGGGCCCAAGGACAATTCCATCTTGGAACTTTTTTTTTTGCATTATATGACCAAGCAACAGTCGTTTGCCATGTTCAAAAAATAAAACCAAATGTAAAAAAATTCAAGAAATTAAACCAAAAGTAAAATGCCGTGTCATAATTTAAAACAAGAGGTATTGACGTGCTCTAAAACTACTGTATTGTTGTTTATATTTTATAAACACTACACTTGAAAGCTTGAGTCTTTCAATAGAAAAGTAACATTGCACGAATATTTGCAACAGGGACAATTTTAGGGTTAAGAAAGTCAACTAATAACACTTCGACGCTGTCTGTCTTTATAAACACTACACTTGGAAGTTGGAGGAGGTATTGTGGCCCCGGCACCAAATTTACTACCGGGGCCACTCCACTGTGCAGTCCATATTTAGGTGTATCAGATATTAAACAACGGTGACAGTTGATGCCCAATTTTTTAATTATATTGTGGCCTCGGTACCAAATTGTGTACCGGGGCCACCACACTACGCAGTCCAGATACTTGTTTGGTGGAATTCAGACCAGTTGAGGGTTTTATTATTATATTGTGTGGACCACTCTATCTATACCACACTACAACTCTATACCACTCTATTTCATACTTTAATTCTATTTCATACTTTAATTCTATTTCATACTTTAATTCTATTACTAATTAATTACCATAAAGAGGAACAAAATAAACCAATTTTACCAAAAGTATAATATGACTTAGACTTACAAACACTACACTTGAAAGATCGTGCCTTTAAATGAAAAAGTCAGTCTTCATTGCACGACTATGTGCAACAGGGACAGTTTTTTGGGTTTACAAAGTCAAACAATAACACTTTGACCCTGTCTGTCTGGGATCTCAATGACGAATTGTCTGTACCATGTTTGGAGGAGGTATTGTGGCCCCGGTATCAAATTGGGTACCGGGGCCACCCCACTATGCAGTCCAGATACTTGTTTGGTGGAATTCAGACACGTGGAGGGTTTTTTAATTATATTGTGGCCTCGGTACCAAATTGTGTACCGGGGCCACCACACTACGCAGTCAAGATAGATAGATGCGTATTGCGTATCATAGGTAAAGTACATTCAGTGGTGTGGGGCAAATTGAAAAATATTCAAAATGCACTGACATTATCAAAAACAAGAGGTTGTCACACGCTAAAACTCCAACATGTATATGATGGAGAGGATGGAGGAGCAGCCGTATGTGTAGTGTAATGCAGATCTGTTGAAGGTTTTTTATATATTTTATTGTGGTGCCCAGTGCCCACTCCTCTACGCAGTCCAGGTACAATTATTGGTGCGAATCATAAAAGTTCAGGGTTTTTAAGATATTGTGGTGACCCACTCCTCTACGCAGTCCAGGTACAATTATTGGTGCGAATCATAAAAGTTCAGGGTTTTTAATATATTGTGGTGACCCACTCCTCTACGCAGTCCAGGTACAATTATTGGTGCGAATCATAAAAGTTCAGGGTTTTTAATATATTGTGGTGACCCACTCCTCTACGCAGTCCAGGTACAATTATTGGTGCGAATCATAAAAGTTCAGGGTTTTTAAGATATTGTGGTGACCCACTCCTCTACGCAGTCCAGGTACAATTATTGGTGCGAATCATAAAAGTTCAGGGTTTTTCATATATTGTGGTGACCCACTCCTCTACGCAGTCCAGGTACAATTATTGGTGCGAATCATAAAAGTTCAGGGTTTTTAATATATTGTGGTGACCCACTCCTCTACGCAGTCCAGGTACATTTATTGGTGCGATTCATAAAAGTTCAGGGTTTTTAATATATATTGTGGTGACCCACTCCTCTACGCAGTCCAGGTACAATTATTGGTGCGAATCATAAAAGTTCAGGGTTTTTAATATATATTGTGGTGACCCACTCCTCTACGCAGTCCAGGTACATTTATTGGTGCGATTCATAAAAGTTCAGGGTTTTTAATATATATTGTGGTGACCCACTCCTCTACGCAGTCCAGGTACATTTATTGGTGCGAATCATAAAAGTTCAGGGTTTTTAATATATATTGTGGTGACCCACTCCTCTACGCAGTCCAGAAAGATACCTTGTTGCAACGTTTTGGACTAATAACTATATTGTGAGGTGTTCAGAATACACTGTAAATTAGTGGAAATGCTTGTTATTGAATGTTATTGAGGTTAATAATAGCCTAGGAGTGAAAATAAGCCCAAAAACTTGATTTTTAAACTTTTTATGTTTTTTTCAAAAAAAATCCGAATCCAATACCTTAAATCCGAACCGAGACCTTTCGTCAAGTGTTTTGCGAGACAAATCCGAACCTCAAAAATAACGAAAATCCGGATCCAAAACACAAAACACGAGACCTCAAAAGTCGCCGGTGCACATCCCTACTTACAATCCATCTTCTCAGGTCTCAGGTGAAAACCCCTTCAGCTGGGGTAACTATCAGAGATTAACCAGCACTATGACAATAGTTAATAAATAGAGCTGAAACAACAGTGCAAATTTATTCTGCTGTGCGGTGTGGTTTAATAAGGAAGAATCTGGTTGGAATAAAAATGGGGAAATTCCACACAGAACAAAATTTTGATGGAGAAAATGCAGAATAAGATGATTATTCTGTAGAACAGATTTGTTAACTGGTGCAGGTTCAGCAACAATATTGCAGGTCAGAACACTTTTATCTGTAAACTGCAGTAAATGAATGTAATGGACATGCAGGGCCACCATCAGGGGGGTACAGCTAGAACAGCTGTGAGAGACCCAGACAGACTAGAGGGCCCGAATAGACCTCACCGCCTGTCCGGGCTCCCTAGATTGTCCAGGCCCCTTAGTTTGACCTAACATGCCTCTTCTCCTCTGCAATGCTGTGGCTCCCACGCTCTGTTAGGCTGGGAGCGCTCGGCGCGGTGACGTCATCAGTGTGCACCGTGCTCGCAGTCTATCAATGACCAGGAGGCGCAGCATTGTGGAGGAGTAGGTAAGTTAATTGGTCATTAATTTGATAGGGGAGGGGAAGATAGGAGAGGTGAACCTTTACTGTGATTGCGGGGAGGGGAGTGTACCGTGAACAGGTGGGGGGGGGGGGGTGCATGAAGGGCGAAGAGGAAGGAGGCATGTATGGGGAGGGGGTCAACCAGATTAATTAGTACTGGGACCCAAAGTTTCTTATGGCAGCCCTATGGATGTGATTGGTTCACTAGACACCTGCAATTACATACTATAAGTAATGTATAAATCGGTATGGTTCCTAGTATGCCACAGGCTCAATGCAAACACAATTTTAGAAGCTGCACACAAATTGTGAGGACACCAGGGTTAGAACCTAAGTTCACTATATACCTGGCCCTCTAGCTTCATGGAATCACACAGGTAAGGAGGCAAGAATGATATAATGATCTCTTCTTCTAAGTGAGGATTTTTACAAGTGTTTTCACTAATTTAGTTAGTATAGTAAGAGATATGCAAGAGATGTACAAGAGGAGAACAGGAGGGGAACCTTCTACCTGCAAACATTGCTACACGAGGACAGCATTCCACAATCAGCCGTGAGCTCTGATATCCTCCACCACCTGCATTGTCAACTGCCTGGACACTCCCTGCTGATCTGTTTCTCACACTTATTTTTGGCTGCTGCAGTTTAAATAGCACTTGCTGATCCCACCTATGCTGCATGTATTCCCACCTTTAAACTACACTGTTGCCCCACTTAGCTTGAATTTTTAACTGGCTCCATCTTGTCCTGTGGACTTACATAACCAGCTCAGTGCACCTTGTATTATGCCTCATGTTATACTATTGCCTTCCAATCATGCCTATTGTTGCTGTCTAATCTAACGGTTTATTTTAACACACCCATCTGGTATCTGTACTGTCCTTACTTTTTCCTATTCCCTAGCTCATACTTTACATCTTTTCCTCCTCTTTTCTCTCCATCTACCGCTACACTCTCTCGCTTAACTCACCTTTCCTGCTCTCACCATTTCCTCACTTGTTAGCCCTTGCCATCTTTGATTTCTGTATTACTTTCAACTGTCTATTGCACACCTTCTCTAGCTTTATCATGATTTGCTCCTCTCTCTATTGTGTCCTCTCCCTCTATCCCCCTGCTTCCCTTGCCCAACCTTTCCATATTCTTCCTCCTCCTCACTCCCCCCTCTCCCTTCCCTTTCCCCTCACTATTTCACTCCTCTCCTCCCTTCTGTGCCTCTGTGCCCCTGATTGATCTGACACAGTGCTCCCTCCAAAATCTTTCCCTCTCCTCCTTTCCCTCTTGTCCCCTTCGCCTCTCTTCTCTCAGTGTCAGTCTGCTCCTACCTACCACCTCCCTCTCTTTCCCCCCAGGTAATCTATCATCATCATCATCATCATTTATTTATATAGCGCCAACATATTCCGTAGCGCTTTACAATTGGGGACAAACGTAATAAACTAATAAACAAACTGGGTAAAACAGACAAAGAGGTGAGAAGGCCCTGCTCGCAAGCTTACAATCTATTCCCTCACGTCACTCCTACCTTCTGCCTCTCCCATTCATAAACCCCCTTATCTGCCCCATCTCCACTCCTCCCCCACCCCTTGCTCCCCTGCCCCTCATCTCCTGTCTGCTGACAAATCCCCTCTTATTTCTGCTTCTCGTCCAATTCCAACCCTCTCACTATGTCATGGCCCTCGCTCCATTTCATACTCACTCATGCAGTTGAGAAATCCCAACAATCAACAATCCACATCTCTCCTTTTCCCTCTCTTCCTCTATCCTGTGGTCTCTGGAATGCCAGATCAGTTTGTAACATTTTGACCTCTATCCATGATCTCTTTATCTCTAGATCTTTCAACCTGCTTGCCATCAAACCTGGCTATCCATTGAGGACACTACCTCTTCTGCTGCTCTCTCTTCCAGCGGCTTGTCTTTCTCCCACACACCCAGACCTGGGGACCGGCAAGGTAGTGGCGTTGGCATACTTCGCTTCTCCTGCTGTTCTTTTCGGGTTCTTCCCCCTGAACCCTCACTCTCTTATTCCTCCTTTGAGGTGCACTCTATCCGCCTATTCCACCCTGTCCCCCTCCGTGTTGCTGTTATCTACTGTCCTCCCAGTCCTGTCCCCCAATTCCTTGATCCCTTTGCCACCTGGCTCCCTCACTTTCTCTCCTCTGACCTTCTCTCCCTCATCTTGGAGGACTTTAATATTCCTATAGACAACCCCTTTAGACCTTGCTGTCTCCAAACTTCTGTCCCTCTCCTCCTCCCTTGGTCTCTCTCAATGAACCTCCTCACCCTTACACCACAGTGGCCACACCCTTGATCTGTTTTTTTCACACCATTGGTGCTGTCTCCGACCTCATTAATTCACCTTTTCTTCTCTCGGACCACCATCTCCTCTCTTTTAGCATCTCTCCATCCCTTTCACCGTCCCCATCCCCCAAGGTTACTCTCACCAGGCGTAATCTTGACACAGTTGATCCTACCACTTTCTCCTCCACCCTGGGCTTGCTCCTGTCCCCCAACACTACTCTTTCTTGCCCTGATGAGGCTGTCTCCTTTTACAATTGCACTCCTACCACTGCACTTGACTCAGTTGCACCGGGTGTCACCATCAAGCTTCGTCGGCCCCTGCCGCTACTGTGGCACTCAAAAATTACCCGCTATCTTCAAAAATGCTCCCACAGTGCAGAACGGCTCTGGATATAGTCACGCACTCATGCTGACTTCCTCCACTTCAAGTTCATACTTGACACTTACAGTTCTGCCCTATTGCTCTCAAAACAATCCTACTTTAAAGCTTTCATTTCTTCACAATCCGCCAACCCCCATCGGTTTTTTGCCACCTTTATCTCCCTTCTCTCCCCTCCCCCTCACGCTCTCTGCTGTCAACTTTGCTACCCACTTCACCTCCAAGATTGAGTCTATACGTCATGACATCTCCCAGAAGTTCCTTCTTACCCCACCCTTTCCTCCCTCCCTGCCCACTCTGTCCCCCTTCCCACTCTCCTCTGTGACTGCTATCTCCTTTCTCCCCTCCCCTCTTGCTAGCTCACCCTCCTTCTCTTCCTTCACTCTAGTATCTGCAGATGAAGTCCATACCCTTCTCTCTTCCTCACCCCCCTCCACTTGCCCACAGGACCCAATCCCCTCCCACCTCCTCCGCTCCCTCTCTCTTGAAGCCTGCTCCCACCTTGCCCATCTCCTCAACCTATCCCTCTCCTCCGGTATCTTCCCCTCCTCTTTTAATCATGCTCTTGTCTCCCCCATACTCAAGAAACCGTTCCTTGATCCCGCCTCTCTCTCTAATTACCACCCTATTTCGCTTTTTCCTTTTGCCTCCAAACCCCTTGAACTGGGTTGTCTACAACCGTCTCACCTCGTTTCTCTATTCTCACTCACTCCTTGACCCGCTCGAATCCGGTTTTCACCCCCTCCACTCCACTGAAACTGCCCTTACTAAGGTCACTAATGACCTGCTTCTCACTAAATCCAAAAGACACTACTCCCTTCTTATCCTTCTTGACTTCTCTGCTGCCTTCGATACCGTGGACCACGCACTCCTTTTGGAAACTCTCAATTCTATAGACCTCTGTAACACTGTCCTCTCCTGGTTTTCCTCTTACCTCACCAACCGTTCCTTCTCAGTCTCTACACATGACTCTACATCCCCCCTCTTCCCTTACCTGTTGGCCTTCCTCAAGGTTCCGTTCTTGGCCCCCTGGTTTTCTCCCTCTACACCTCCTCCCTAGGTGTCCTCATCTGCTCCTTTGGCCTCCAGTGCTACCTCTATGCTGATGATACCCAAATCTATCTTTCATCCCCTGACCTCTCCCCTTCCCTTCTGTCTCGTGTCTCCTGCTGTCTCTCGGCCATCTCATCTTGGATGTCCCAATGCTTTCTTAAACTCAATATTTCCAAGACTGAACTTATCGTCTTCTCCCCTTCCAGGACTCTCCTCCCTCCCCTCTCTCTATTTTTGTTATTAACACTACCCTCGTTTCTGTCCCTCAAGTCCGATGTCTTGGAGTCATCCTTGATTCCTCCCTCTCATTCAAGCCTCACATGCTGTCCCTCTCAAAATCCTACTACTTCCACCTTTGGAATATATCCAAGATACGCCCCTTTCTCACCACGGAAGCTACGAAAACCCTTGTTCACTCGCTTCTAATCTCTCGCCTTGACTACTATAACCTCCTTCTCTGTGGCCTACCTGATTCTCACCTTGACCCTCTTAAGTCTATCCTCAATACAGCTGCCCGCCTAATTTTTCTCTCCTGCTGCTCTATCTCTGCCGTCTCCCTCCAACAGTCACAACATTGGCTCCCCATGGCCTACAGAATTAAATTTAAACTCCTCACCCACAGTTTTAAAGCTCTTAATCAATCCTCCCTTCCCTACATCTCTAATCTCATCTCGACCTACACTCCTAGCCGCCCCTTCTGCTCTGCCTGTGACTGCCGCCTCACTGCTTCACTGATCACCTCTTCTCACTCCCGTCTCCAGAACTTTGTCCGGGCTGCTCCCCAGCTGTGGAACGATCTTCCACGTTTCATCAGGTTAGCATCTACTCTCAAAATATACAAGCATACCCTTAAGACTCATTTCTTTATTCAAGTCTGTCAGTCCTCCTCCTAACTTACTTGTCCCGGCTCTCTCCCCTAGTTAGTACCACCCTATTTGTGTCTCCCTTTCCTTTAGGATGTGAGCTCTCAGGAGCAGGGCCCTCTTTCCTTTTGTGCTATTTTTACTATTCCATCACCCTCTGTACCCCTTGGCCTGCTTCCCTAGCCCTATTTTCTTAAGCTTTGGCCTGCATCTTGCTGATTTCTACCATCACTTCCACTCATTGTCCCAGTAATAATTTTATTTGCACTGCCATATATTTTTGTTCATTTTTTTGTTCTTTCTGTATCATGTTGTGTCATGGCTCGCTGTTTTCTGTATGTCATGTACGGCGCTGCGGAACCTTTGTTGCGGTTTATAAATTAAAGATAATAATAATAATTTATTCACACAAGTGTTCACATAGAGTAAATGCAAAAACAGTGCTCCACAAAGGATAAATGTTCCCTTCCAAAATCCCGGCACACACACCTGCTGTTTATACTCCTTTCTCCCCCTGACCCACCCCCATCTTCAACAGTCCATAGTCATTGGTAATAACAGCATAGACCGGGGTGTGGTAAGTAGTGTGTTTTCAACAAAGACCGCCCTGTGGTTTCCCAGCCAGCAAGTCTGAGGGGTTAGGAGCTTTATGTCACGTCCACAAACATCATAAAATCTGCTCCCTGTATTTAGATCAGGGCCAGATCCTCCCCTGTTTAACCCCTTGCACTACTTTGTGATGTCACAGTGGCCTCAGCTGATCCAAGCTTCCTGTGATAACCTCCCCCTCCCTCCTGGGACACATATAGAACCGGATCTGTCCACCGTGTGAAATTTAATAACAGTACAAGGGAACAGATATCCTCGGTCGGGTCCACTTATGAAATACCGGGTTGATCCAATTTTATCCCAAAGGACCCCGTCTTGTCACACAGGTAAATGAAAATCTCCTCAGGAATAATTTATTTCAGGACAACAGCGTTTTAAATGTTATGTTTTGGGGGCTTGGCCCCCTTGATAGGCTGTCACAGTGATCATAGAAAAAGTATTTATAAATGAAGTTCTATGACCAGTCTTCTCTCCCTTCACTTAGAGCCATTTTGTCTGGGAAAGAATTACTGCATGTAAATTTTTATTTTGCCCTATCCTCTCCGCATCAACCATGTTATAAACAAGCACCAATCACTGTTACTTTTTCTTTAGCTAGTTTTTAATATTTTAGGTGTGTTATTAGTGTTTTATGATAGATTTTAGATAGTAAATGATAGTAAGCTCAGCAAGTTATCTTTTAGCTATTTAGTTTAAGATTGTTTTACATGTTTAAAACAAAACTAAACCAAAAATATGTATTTATTTTGTTAATACATTAATGTTTAAGGGTTTTAAAAAAAAGATTAATAGGTAGATAGATAAGTGTTACACAGGGCCAGTTCTAGCCACCTAGTGAGACCCCCCTCCCCTCACACAAGCAGCACCCCCACCGATACTGCTTCTCACATTAAGATATAGGGGTGGTATACTCTGCTCCTTGGAGTGGGAGTGTGTAGATTGGCTGTGTGACATCATAGACAAGTACCACATTCCCAGTCCATCACAGTCATGGAGGAGGAGCAGTTGGCAGCTTCACATTTAAGCTGTTGTTTCACCTCCATGTTATCTGCCGGCGGTCTGTGTGTGTGTGGTGGGGGGGGGCACTGCGTGGCATTATAAACACTGGATGAGTACATTATGTCATTCATTAAGTCTTTTAGGCACCCACAAACATTGGCTTCCTAGGCAACTGTTTAGGTTCGTAGCGCCGGCCCTGGTGTTGCGATTGCATTGTAGGAAATTTTATATAATAGTTTTAGTCATTTAGCGGTTAATTAATAACCCTCAAATGAGACTTAGACTATTAAATTATTACAATTTAGTACACTCATGTAGATTTTAGCCCTCTCTCCTTTTCCAGTGTGTGGTTGGTAACAAAAACAATATGTTTTCTCTAGCAAGTGCACCCAAGGACTTACAACATCTGCAAAACACATGTAAGGCCCTGTTAATGTACTGTAGTATTTGCTGTATTTGCTCTTCTTTTGTTTTTTATTTATAGATGTTTATGTAATGTGTTTCCAATGACGGAACAATTTTGCCATGCTGATGCTTGGTGGACACATGAAGGAGCTGCAAATGGACTGATCATAAGTGAAAGAGTGGTGCCATCCAAATAAAGGTAATAGCCCTTTCAAATGTGTATAAAAAATATATTTTTAAAAAATATGTACTGTCTAAAATATGCAATGTTATGATGTGTAAAAACTACTGTCTTTATTTTTTATGCATGTAGCCCCTGTATGCATGTATGTGTGTTGGTTGCGTGTTCCCCTACATGGATATGTCCAGCTGTAGCTCAGTCTCTTTTATCCCTGATTCAGCATGGGCAAACAGGAGGTGTAATGAAGGTGTAATGAAGCTGAAACAAGTATAGAATAAATGTGACAGGTAAAGTGGTGCACAATCACAGTTGGTGTCAGATCATATTCTGTTTGTGAATAAAGTATTATACATTTACTTACAACCCTACTTTACAATTTCAAACAAATTCTTTCCACACTAGACTAACATTCTCTTGCAATGCACAATCTACCTTTATCAACCCACCTCTTCTTAGGCTTAACGACTGATACTAGTGTTATTATTATTATTATTATTATTATTATTACCACCATTTATTTATATAGCGCCACTAATTCTGCAGCGCTGTACAGAGAACTCATTCACAACATTCCCTTCCCCATTGGGGCTTACAATCTAAATTCCCTAACATACAGAGGCGGACAGAGACACATAGACTAGGGTCAATTTTGTTAGCAGCCAATTAACCTACCAGTATGTTTTTGGAGTGTGGGAGGAAACCAGAGCACCCCGAGGAAACCCACGCAAACACGGGGAGAGCATACAAACTCCTCACAGATAAGGCCATGGTCGGGAATTGAACTCAAGACCCAAGTGCTGTAAGGCAGAAGTGTCAGATAAGATGGCACTCGTCTGCTGTCTAATGGGTACTCTCTACTTCATTTCTCTCCTCCTGACTTTGGAAACTCACCTCTCTCAGTCTCTCAGCATTCATCTTTCTAAATATCCACTTCTCTTCAATCTCTCCAATCAGAACTATTATTGCCGCTCAATCAGTCTGCTCGTTCTGCTCCCAGAGGACTTGGACTCAGTCCACCTTGAAGTCAAACTCTCTTACTTCACAAAGGGACTTTACATGTACATCAGTAAATCAGGCACTAAATGGCATATTGTTGATGCCCCTTTTCCACTGCACCATATTAAAACTTAAATACTGTAAATAAAATAAATACTGGGACACTTATATAAGTTGGCAAAACAGGTCACAGTTTATTGAAGAAAATTGGTGGTGGAGAAAGCAAACTGTGGGACAACTAAAACAACTGAATACTGAACTAAATGAGTGGATTGCAAAATAGCCCTGAATCCAACTAAGCAAGAATAAAATCCCATACTGATGGGCCGGCACTAAATTTGGCGTCAGAATGACCACACCCCCTCTAGACTCCCAATGACATGCCCAAACAAAGCAGGTCAAGGGGTCCTCCACAAAAAAGACTAAAAGCCACCTTTAACTTGAAGGGGGCTGTGACCTGTGGCCAATCAACAATAGCGCCGTATATATCAGTTGCTGATCGCAGTGCTTTCCCACCACCACTGACGTACTTTAACAGACCGACAGCCAACCACTAACAACTACCCCCCCACCTTCCAATAAATCTGTTCTATGAAGAGCCAGAGACCTTCCCCAATGAGGTGAACCCTATCCCTTCTAAACAAGTGGACCTGATCCACAGAGATTAACGGGTGGACAATAACTATCTCCCAAAGGGCCTGATCACACACCCAGTAGAGTGATTAAGCTTTTTGATGAGCTTTAGCATAACTGGCAAGGGAATAATGTCACGCCAACAGAAGCGTAAAACCCCCACTGACCAAAAAATCATTATGGCCAGCCAACTGAATTTGACTGTCCCCAAATCCTTACATATGCAAATCAGGAGATCTAACGATTTCCCCCTTCTCTAATCGTTGCCTCCCAGGTGGATAGCAATGATGTCAGGAGGCCCCCTACATGCTATCTCCCAGGTCAGAAAGGGAATAAAAGTCAGTCAGCAAAGGCCCTGTCTGCCCAGCTAATGCACTTCTACAGGATTATCCTGTGCCTGGACACCCAGAACACATATAAGTGTCTCATGACCCATATTTGTTTCTTCTGCTTCGGTATATCTTTGAAAAGATTATCGCACGTAAAAAAAAACGTCCCACAGCTATGTGGAATCAGGAGGCAGGGGGGCGATGATGGCGTCAGGAGAGAAAAGCGGTAACCCATATGAAGGTATGAAAAAAAATCCTGGAGGCACGTAGCTAATCAGGTCTTGATCCAAGGAAAAAATAGGAAAAATCCTTTCATGCCCTCACTAAAAGTTACATACAGCAAAGCACTGGGCAAACTAGGGGTATTGATTTGGCCACTCATTTATTCGGTCTAATATATTTTTTGTAGGCTTTCAACTTTAATCTGCCAAAAGATTTAATAGCGACAAAGGAATAGCCAGCCAAGGCAATGGACATAGCGACCCAATCCTAAAGGAATGGGTGCAGCAGAGAGCTGGATCAAGACCTATAAATGCTAAAGCTCTTTCCTTTTCCAGTGTGTGGTTGGTAACAAATTGTAGTATCCCCATGTAAAGGTATGTCAACCTAGCAACCTGGACTCATTGCTGCAACGCTACCTGGTAGGCTCAGCTGGTAGACGGCGAGTCCCATTATTCCGGTGTGATGATCTACCAAACATAAAAGAGATTAGGAGTGACCGTAGAATTAGTATGAGTAAGAGCCCTAAATTGCCGCCATTAAAAGTGTGAAAACGCTTCTGCTATGCCATTATCCACCCCCAGAACATGTTGCACACTAAAGGAGATGTTGTATTCCAGGCAGCGTAAGACCAGATGTTGCAGCAGGGCAATAGCAGGGGAGGAGTCTGGCCAATGAATGGCACACCACTCTCCGTTCAGGTAGGCCCCAAAACCTTCTGACTCTGAGGCATCCGCACCCCGTTAAAGTCCTTGGCACACCTGGAGATCAAATCTGATTTCTTCTGATAACTTAACAGCTGCATGAGGCCTTGTAAGGCCTGTTGTGGTGCATTGCAGTTTCCAACAAAAACCTAGCCCAAGTGAATAATCCTACAAGCAAAATTAAATTAACTTAACAGGGATTGCACTTTACAGAAGCAAACGGATGGGGCTCCCTCGATGCAAAAAAATGTAGTCTTTCATTTAACACACCTTATCTAAGGGAAAACAACAGTCTACCATCCTGTCAATAACGACCCCCAAAAAAGACAGGCAGGATGTAGGACTATTCCGTCATCACAAAATCATCCAGGTAATGGACCGTGCATCCCATGATGCACAGTCCCTGCTTGGATACACCAAGCAGGGGTGTCAGACGAGGATGCTTGCGGAAACTGTGAGGCCCCATAGAAAGTGGGGCGTGGTAAGATGCTGTGCACGCATGGGTAGAGCCCTGCAGCCAGACTGAGTCTGAAACCATGGACATAGTGGAGGCCACTGCAGAGGTATAACTGTGTGGGCCCCTCTGGAAAATCACCGGTGCAATTAGAATGATTGGGATGGGGGATTGTCTGCTGTTAGGCCCTGGTAGCCGGGTGCCAATCAATTGGGAACTGATGAGCTATTTGAGGGAACTTTGGTGGCCAACATGGTGAGTGTGGTGCTTGAAGTTTAGGACCCCCATAATCAATACTGGCTGTGCCTTGAGAGAGGAGGGTAAAGGTCATAAAGCGCTGTTGCCCTAGTCCCTGAGGGTTTTTAAAATATCACTCTTGAATCCACTGAAAAGGCTGAGAGGGAGATGTGTCTGCCTCCCTGCAGCACAGGTCAGCATGCAACTGACTTGCTCGTATGCTGGAAAAGATGGGGTTAAGGTTCTGGGGTCCCCCCACTCATTGAGCCTAATTGAAACCCTGCACTCTGGTAACCTGCTGGGCATTCTCTAAGCTGCCTGCAGGGAGCATACTTCTCTGTTTCCCAGCTGGTGCAGCACCAGCCCTGGCTATGTGAGGATATATGTTTAATCCTTCCAGGCAAGTGTTTTGTGTATGTGAGCAGAAACTTATGCATTTAAGTGCATTTGGCTCTTGTGCCTCTCTTGTCAAAATGTACAGGTTGCACATTTGTCATTCACATGTGTTAAGAAATGCACTTTTATTGCATTGTGAACTTAACATCACTTCCCCTTGACCCTTCCTTACCTTCTTTAATATCTAGAAGAAGTACTGTTTTATTTCTATATTGATTCTTTTGTTCTAGCAATGCTGTAGTTAGAAAGATTTAAAATGGGCACCTTCCTGTTTGTGGTCTCAGTTTTACTGTATGCTTAAGCACTGAACAGTATATAGAAATGTGTATATTAGGGAGGGGAAACCGGGATGGGCAAGCGTAGGCTGAGTGTCGTAAGGGCGTGTTCATGTAATTGCAATATAATGAGAAGTGCATGCATCCCCAGATTTCCTGTGCATGAGTGGGTAAAGAAGCCAGAGCAGGTCAATGTGTAAATCCACTTGTTGCTTGTTGTAAATTGTCCACCTATAATTTCTTAATAGCCATTTCTTCCTATTCTCACAGTTATGGACATGCTAAAATGTAATCTTTATTTTTCATGTACACGCTGTAATCTACTTAAACTCCACTTGCTTCTGCTTTTTGTTTGCATCTGCAACCACAAATATGTATATTTAAATTATATATTTCAAAAAGTTTCACAGGACAGAAAGAGCAGCAAGGAAAGCAGCACAGTGAGGGGGAGGGGTGTGGCCAGTTTACAGAGAGCATGGTTGGCACCCTCCAATCACACCTCTCCCCCTCCATTGTCCCATTGTACCAGTGGTTGGTTAGGCTCAGCCACGAAGGTAAAAAAAAGGTCTTGAAAAGTCCTAATAAGACATAACGCGTTGGTTACCCAATGCAGCTCCTCAGCACATTGAGGATTTGAATTTTCCTGTACCTTATTGCAAACAGAATGGACATTGCAGGGAATTGTGTTCTCTTACACACTGCCAATGCGAATAAGAAAGTAATACTGACTGGAGGATACAATTTTACTTACTTATAGTGCTCACTCCAGCTGTGTTATTACATATAATGATGCAACGTCTATCTGTTTTTTCCTTACATGGTAGAGATTTCTACTGTGCAGATGGAGTTCAATGCGGGGGAACAGAAATTGACTTTGCATACCTGAACCTGGAGGTATTACTTGTGCAAACAGACTTATGAGCAGAAGAAAACCTTTATCTATTTATAAATCTGCTGAACACACCTATCAGTTACCTATGGACTGGTTTGAACTGGTACATTTTCACTTTTCAATGAAGATTTATGTTTTAAGTATTACAATGTATTTATTTTAAGTAATTTTTATATATGTGTTAATAATGGAATTGAAATTATATTTTAGTATATGTTTTAGCAAATTGTTTGATCTATATCAACCACTTGATTAATTGATTTATATACACTGTGATTTCATCTTTAAATTGCATTTCATTTATTTATGTATTTTTATTGAAACTTATTGAATATCAAGTTTATAGTATTGACTGTCAGTTCATTTATAGAGAATGACGACATGCATGGAAAAAGAAAAAGTACTCTCTGGGCTTATAGTTGCACTGCACATGCATGAACCGGCTAGCTAAGTCATGCATACACATATACCCTGAGACTAGCTTGGTACTCTGGTAAATTAAACCTTACCGCTCCAGGCCAGCATAGTCTGGTGAGATTTTAATAATAAATTATTCGATAAGCGATTTTCTATTGCCGCGATAAGCAGCGATAAGAAATAGGCCCGATATTAATAAAAGGCTCCTTAATGTTTGTAATTCCACAGGAAAATTTGATCCCACCCACATATATAGAGCAAAATAGTATGGGTTTCCTTGGACAAAATGAATGGTAGAAAAATGTGTAAAATGAGACCTTATATTTAATAGCCAATAGGTCAACACACAAATCATTCACAAGTATAAACAACATAGGTTGCAACCTGAAATAGGTGCAGTAAACAAATCTACATCAATAATGTCTTTTGTAGAAACCAGAGGATGTGAACTCTCATATATACAAATATACCACTAGAACGAAAGTCCTATTTGGTGGTAAGTCACAGATGGAACGAAGAGTCTAATTCAATGCTTGTAATGGTGGAGCGCTAGAGTGCAGGAGACTTACCCTTTAGGGCTGACATGTCTCTCCTTCTAATATCAGTTCCATAGGACTTTCGTTCCAGTGGTATCGTTGTATATATGAGAGTTCACATCCTCTGGTTTCTACAAAAGTCTGCATATTTATGGACTTTTTGGGGAATCCAATCTGATTGCTTTTATCGAGACTGACATCATTTATTATACTGCTTTTGGTACTAGATCCATTGAAAGTTCAATTACTCATCAATATATCATCTGAAGGACTGTATTTATTGGTCCTATACAGTCAAGTCCATAAATATTGGGACATCAACACAATTCTCATATTTTGGGCTCTATACACCACCACAATGGATTTCAAATGAAACAAACAAGATGTGCTTTAACTGCAGACTTTCAGCTTGAATTTGAGGGAATTTACATCCAAATCAGGTGAACAGTGTGGGAATTACAACGGTTTCTATATGTGGCTCCCACTTTTAAAGGGACCAAAAGTAATGGGACAAACTAAAAAAATCCTACATCAAACTTTCACTTTTTAATACTTTGTTGCAAATCCTTTGCAGTCAATTACAGCCTGAAGTCTGGAAGGCATAGACATCACCAGATGCTGGGTTTCATCCCTGGTGATGCCCTGCAAGGCCTCTGCTGCAAATGTCTTCAGTTCCTGCTTGTTCTTGGGGCATTTTCCCTTCAGTTTTGTCTTCATCAAGTGAAATGCATGCTCAATCGGATTCAGGTCAGGTGATTGACTTGGCCATTGCATAACATTCCACTTGTTAGCCTTAAAAAACTCTTTGGTTGCTTTTGCAGTAAGCTTCGGGTCATTGTCCATCTGCACTGTGAAGCGCTGTCCAATGAGTTCTGAAGCATTTGACTGAATATGAGCAGATAATATTGCCTGAAACACTTCAGAATTCATCCTGCTGCTTCTGTCAGCAGTCACATCATCAATAAATACAAGGGAACCAGTTCCATTGGCAGCCATACATGCCCACACCATGACAGTACCACCACCATGCTTCACTGATGAGGTGGTATGTTTTGGATCATGAGCAGTTCCTTTCCTTCTCCATACTCTTCTCTTACCATCACTCTGGTACAAGTTGATCTTTGTCTTATCTGTCCATAGGATGTTGTTCCAGAACTGTAATGGATTTTTAAGAAGTTGTTTACCAAACTCTAATCTGGTCTTCCTGTTTGTGTGGCTCACAAATGGTTTAAATCTTGTTTCACTATATTCACTCTTGTGAAGTCTTCTCTTGATTGTTGACTTTGACACATATACAACTACCTCCTGGAGAGTGTTCTTGATTTGGCCAACTGTTGTGAAGGGGTTTTTCTTCACCAGGGAGAAAATTCTTCTGTCTTCCACCACAGTTGTTTTCCGTGATCTTCCGGATCTTTTGGTGTTGCTGAGCTCTCTGGAACATTCTTAAAAAGAAAGAATGCACCAAACAGTTGATTTGGCCACACCTAGGGGTAAATGTATAAACCTCCGGATTCTTCAACTCCGGCGAGTTCAGCGTCTTCAGCGCTTAAATTTAAAGCAGCGCTGCCTTGTAAAGGGAGACTTCCCTTTACAAGGCAGCGCCGCTTTAAATTTAAGCGCTGAAGACGCTGAACTCGCCGGAGTTGAAGAATCCGGAGGTTCATACATTTACCCCTAATGTTTTTGCTATCTCTCTGATGGGTTTGTTTTGATTTTTCAGCCTAATGATGGCTTGCTTCACTGATAGTGACAGCTCTTTGGATCTCATATTGATAGTCGACAGCAACAGATTCCAAATGTAAATGTCACACCTAGAATCAACTCCAGACCTTTTACCTGCTTAATTGATGATGAAATAACGAGGGAATAGCCCACACATGTCAATGACATAGGTTTTGAGTCGATTGTCCCATTACTTTTGGTCCCTACAAAAGTGTGAGGCACATATAGAAACCGTTGTAATTCCTACACCGTTCACCTGATTTGGATGTAAATACCCTCAAATTAAAGCTGAAAGTCTGCAGTTAAAGCACATCTTGTTAGTCTCATTTCAAATCCATTGTGGTGGTGTATAGAGCCCAAAATATGAGAATTGTGTTGATGTCCCAATATTTATGGACTTGACTGTAGGTTCTCTATTGGGTCTGAGAGCCCCAAAATGTTCTTGCTTCATCTGCCATTATAGTATGTGCCATTATAGTATTTTTATGTACATATCCATTATTGATGCAGATCTGTTTACTGTACCTATTTCAGGTTGCAACCTATGTTGTTTATACTTGTGAATGATTTATGTTTAGACCTATTAGCTATTAAATATAAGGTCTTATTTTACACATTTTTCTACAGTTCATATTGTGCGCCAGACCTTTTGGGGCGCTTTATAGATAAAAGATAATAATAATAATCATCAGCAAGGTGGGGGGAATCCATAATGATGCAAACTACTTGAAATTCGTGAGTCTCCCAGATATTCCAAGTGAGTAGGCTAGTATGATTTAGAGATGCTATTATTTTGCAAACAAATCTGTAAATGCTTTATACACCAATACTAAAACAAAACCCTATATTTTAACTGTTAATCTTCATATTGTTTTTGTGTGTGTGTAGCGTTATAGTGAATGAAACATTTTAGTAATGGTAAGAGTAGGAATCCAGTGACAGAACTACCACCACTGCAGGGGTTTTGGCCACAACAAGGCCCGAAGGGATGAGAACCCGGCATTGCCAGGTTAGCTATCCAAGGTCCAACTCAATTTTCAGAAGTTCAGAGTGAGGGTCTCTTCTGAGCATGAAACAGTCTGGGTCCTCCTCAAAATTTTGCTAAGGTCCTGCCAAAGCATTGTTCTGCCCTTGTGGGAATTGATACCATACTGGTAGTCAGAGGGAAGGAAGTTTGTGTGAGCCGTCCTCATCTATAAGGCTAGCTACTCACTGGAGAATTTTCTGACCGACGTGTTACCTACAACGATTGTACCTACAACTGAAGGTCCGGTTGCTCGGGAGATTCATGCGTACACACTATACACGCTTTAAACGATTAACAAAAGACCGACTGTCCGGGCAGCAACTTTTCACAGCCATATTGTCTTGTTTAAAGATTTTGATTTCGTACACACTGAAACAATATATGACGTCCCTGCAGAGTTATTGCCAAGAAATTTAAATAAAGGGCAGTTTTATAGCACCTAATTGACAATTGACTGACGTGCGGACAATGCACCCCGTTGTACAGCAGACATCACAAATTTATACACACATGCCCATGAAAGTCGCAGTTTGAGGATCTATCTGCAGTTGGTCGTGGAATCGATTGTAAATTCATACACACTACATGATCGGAAGGTGAGTGGAACAAGATTATTAAACAGTATGACCAACCTAATGAGCCGACAATTGGCACTTTGGGGTGACTGTCAACCATTGTGTGATTCTACACACTGACGCAACTGAACGGTCGTATGTCGGCTGATTGGCACGATTATTGGACAAAAAAGCTCTAGTGTGTACCTAGCCTAATATTCACAAAAGAGTATAAGAATCAGATATGTTTCCCCCTCCTCACCTCACAAAACACTTTTCTGTAATGAATTGTTGAAATCATGTCAAAACAACTTAGAAGTTAAACAAGTCTGTAACTCACACTCCCCTTCTGGAAGAAGTGTAAATGTTCAGTAACTTTGACATGTTTTTCGACACTTGAAAGTGTGACATTTAAATGAAGTTTTTGATGTCACATTCCATTTAAGGTTTTGCATCTAAACAAAGCTTTTTTTCTATCCTCTTAGCTGCAATCTACGGCCTGTCTGTTCATGTTTGACTTTTGAAAACTGATCCAAAGTGAAGACAGACATCCACATCACACTAGAGGAAGTGCTTGATATATTTATTTAACATGCACACATTTGTAGATCAGCACAGAAATATAATTACATTTTGCTGAATTTGCAATCTTCAAATTATGTCCAAAAGTCAAAATATTTTAAAGCCACACAAAATACTTTAAAGCAAAATGAAATATTAGCATAACCCTTTTACTCTCCTTGGGAGTTGCCAAACCCTCTACCTCTGGCTAGCTTCAGTATATAAAGTATTAAATAGTCTCAAATTTAGCTTTGTTGCTGATTTTTTGGGGGTTTGCAGTGCTGCAAAAGGAGCCTTCTATGTGAATGTGGTGCTAGAAGAGGAGATATAGGGGTCTATTTATGACCCCGGTGTGATGCCCATTAATATGTACCACTGCTGTACATAAAGAAGCACTGCTGCAATTTACTATGCTGGGGCTACTCTGGGAGCCCTGGTGTTGCCCCCCCTCCTCTGCGAAGATTTGTGTTTGTTCATCAGCAGCCTAACGCTACCAGCGAATGGAGAAAGTGCAATATGCATGCTTGATAAATTACCTAATGCTGCTGCCCCGGTAGTGGTCTATGGGACAGCGTTAAGTGCCAGTAATTAGGTTAATGCTATGATTTCTCCAGCGTTAACTCTTTGATAAATAACAAAAAGCGATGAAAAGCCAAATTAAATATTAAGTGTCAGGATGAGGGCCCAAATGAAATATTAAATGTCAGGGTGAGGACCCAAATAATATATTAAACTGATAAATAGCATTGTACATAACTTCCCCTCAGACAAAAAGTGTTTGAAAACATTTGGTCAGTCAGCCCAGGTAATTAGGATAAGCCTAGACCTTCTTTCAGGAAACTCACTTAACATATGCATTTAACAGTCATGCATATGTATGCTATTTGGCAGCGATTCAGCAAATCTATAACCTGAGTGATAGGTGAGTGAAAGATTGAGTGTTGGAATATTTTGTTACCTCATGCCATAAACACCCAAAGTCAGGGACACCGTGAACGTATATTGGGTGCCTCAAGATAAGGTCGATTAGGTAGACCCAATGTTCATCCCTTAGGCCAGTGATGGGTAAACTACGGCCCGCGGGCCAGATCCGGCCCACTTAGAGGTTCTATCTGGCCCGCCAATATTTTAAAAAATTTCATTAAAATATGCATAAAATTATTAGGGCCGACCATGTGTGTCAGAACTTTAATTTTTATGCCTTCCCAGCTATTTCCTCCATTACACTTCATCCTCCTTCCTAAAAGGACACTTCGTATGTCAATCACTCAAACACCTGCCCGCCCCCTAATGGCTGAAAGTCATGTGAGAAGAGATGGGCTGGGCCATATACAAAGGCGGATTTCGATTGGCTGCTGTGTTGTCAGTTAGTGGCTCACCAGAAAGACGGATCTGCAACAACCTGCTGAAATAAGTGCTGTGTCTGTACGATCGCTGCACTTATAGAGGTAACACTGCTATATAACACCCTTCCGTTCCATTCAAAAAATTTGTATTATATATTTCGATATTTAAGTTTATTAATAAATAATATTGGCCCGCCTAAAGTTTTTTATTTTTTTATTTGGCCCGCTCCTGAAAAAGTTTGCCCATCACTGCCTTAGGCAGAGTGTTGCATATGAAATCTTTGTACTTTTTCACTGCCTGTTGGATACCTCCCCATTGCTCTTACCATGAGGAGGCAAGATAGGATTTGGGATATTTACACGTAAAAGCTAAACATTCTTTATTTTTGATTGTTCTTCTATTTCTAACACCATCACCAAATTTTCTAAATAACTATATTTAACTTTTTGTCTTATTATTTGAATTGTTAGTTTGAAATCAGAGAAATAATAGCAAATAACTCTGTTGACATAGTGCTGCCAGTCACAATTATACATAGGGGTAATGTGGTAGGAGCTTGGTTCATTCTGTGTCATTGAGAAAGATAGAGGACTCAAATTATGTGATGGGACAATGCATTGGGGTCACAGGCTGGGGCGGAACATCTGTTTGCTGCCAATAGATTGAGACACGATCAGAGGTGTGCCATACTGAGTCAGCTTCTCAGAGAGCCATTTTTTGGGTATCACATAACATATTCTTATCTGACCCCTGGAATTATATATGTTCCAAGTGTCCATTTTCTATTGTCTATAAGTGTTTTATTGTTAATAAAGAATTTTTAAATCACTTATGTCTTTCCTATATGTTAAAAATATATTATGTAAAAAAGGGTATAGAATAAATACTAGATGCCAAAAATTAGTTCAAATATTTGATAAAATTAGTTCAAATATTTGATAATAAAAACACAGTAGCAAGTACCAATTCCATATTAATTCATAAGAGAGCACAGATCATATCCTACAATGAGCATAATGAAACAGTTAAGGTCTCAAAATGAATATCATTTTGAACACATTATCATAGAGATCACAGTCATTTTATTAATTTACAGCAGATTAAATAATTCCATAAAGTCCAAATTTGTTTGACATTTCCCAAAATAGAATCCAAGTAACAAAGCACTTAATTATCACAAATGTGTTAGAGACCAACTTTGTTAAATAGGTTTAGAAATTGTATTCAGACCAGTTCCACTCAAATTTAATTTGATTGGAAAGAAAAAAAATCCCAAATTGAGCCAATATAGAGCAAATGACAAGTATGGACAAAGAGGCCCACAGTTCATTGCATGGAATACCACTGGTGTAGATGAAGATCGGGTGATACAAGATTGCGTTTTAATAGCAGGTGCGATCCATTTTAATGCATACACGTGGAATCATATCTTTGATACCCAATCAGAAACAAAGCAGTTTTGTAATAGAAAATTGTGTTAAATAGTAAGTGATGCTAATTGCATGTGCTTTCTGCACCTTATCCCTGAAGAAGCCTGTTACTTCTAAGATGGCATTAGCAGTCGTAAGACAGCGACAGAACTTGTCTTACATGGGGAAGGATAGCAGGAATCTTGATGAAGTCTACATCTGGCGATAATGATCAGTAGTAGGTGGGCTTGATTAATAGATAATTAATTTGATTTTGGGCTTTTGTTAAATAGACCACTTTGCCCAGATATAAAGGAGCTTTAGCGCCACTTTAGCACAGAACTATTTATGAAAGACATATTTCAGCGCTCGGCATAAGTAATCTTAGATACCAGAGAAGGCATGCAAATCAAAATGTAAAAGGTGTTTTTCTAGAATGTAGGGCCTGATGACCTGTTAGGCCTAGGGCCTGGTAGTCTGCCTGCCTACCTGTGTTGTTGTTTATTTATTATTTGCTAAGGCCCTCACTCGTTCTGAGTGGGTTCCCAGATTTAAGTTTTAGGGCACTGTGTGGGGCTCCAGATCTGGTCCTGGTGTTCCAAAATTATCTGAGCTAGCAGGTCGGCCCTAGACTAAAGGGATCTGACTCCATCACTGCTGTTCTATAGAGTGGCGGGCTACTCCCCCTGGACCAGTCACCAATAAGCCATTCCTTTTCCAAGCCCTACCCTCCTGTCTCCTATCCTCCTAATTTTGTCTCCAAATAGCATCTCCTCTCTCCTCTTAATTCCACTCCTGTCTTCTTCACCCCTCCCCTTCCTGCATGGCATTTAAGAAATGTTTTCGAATTAAATATGTGAGAATATAAAGAAAAGTAATATAGCTACTCAAAATACTGCCTTTAATCGAATTAGTGCGTTTAGTACCTTTTCTTTGGTGTGGTGTTATTAGAACCCGCTGAGTCAGAAAAATGCATGACAATAGATGACCAAAAGCAATACAATAATATATATGGTAACTGATAGACAAACCTATGTGGTTTGAGCTTACCTGCCTACTCTTGTGGAATTTCCGGGAGGTTCCTGAATTTCGGGGAGTCTTTGCGTATTCCGGAAAATAGGCATCCTCCCAGGTTGTGGTAGAGGCGGGGGCTTAATAACATCATATTTTGTCATCAAACCCCGCCTCCCGCTATGCAATGCTGTCAATTTTGGCATTTCATAGCAAGAGGCGGGGCCATGGTGACGCGATGATGTCACCACACACCCTCATACACTTGTCATATGACCTTGAGGCTTTAAAAGTAGGCAAGTATGGTATTGAAAAATGTATAGTTAATAATGAACTACTCAACATAAACTTTGTAATAGAATGTTTTCTTCTCATTTTTAGATCGGCATAGCAATGCAGCAGGCCTGGTCTGTACAACTAGCATATCCTGAATTCACAGAGGCCAGATTAAGATCAAATTATATGATAAAGTTATGCATGATATACTGACACAACACGCCTGTACCAGCAAAACCTGCTTTACATCTGCCAAACAGGTTCTGCAAACAATGCACTAAGTGTATAAACGCCTCATAAATCTCCTATTACTGCTTCCAAAATATTTCACTTTTTAGGTTTCAAAATATGCTAATGTAAAAATACATTGGATAAATGATTACAATCTCAAAAGACAGTAAGATAGCCCAATACATAAAAGGTCACCTTACTAGGTATATAACAATCTGCAGCACTTTACTATTACGATTTTCCTTGCAGAATAAATTATAGTGGACAAGTTTCTACCAGCCCTTTCCAGACTATAAGTAATACAATAATTTACTCATAGTAGTAAAAGGGAAGCATCATGGTATAGTAAAAAAATATTAGAGCAAAATACTATAAATTACTATAATACTATAAATTTTGTGGGGCACAGCTCAACAGGATAATCTGAGAAGGTCTGGTACGTGCTCGGTGAAGCCTCATGGGAATGCTCAGAAGAGGTACCTTCTCTGCCCAGTTGCCGGGCTCCGTACAGTAGTTCTGCCACTGATGGGGCTTACTGCACAATGGTGGACATGGTCTTAATTGTCCTAGAGGGATTTCAGACCCAAAGTCAACAGATAGTGTGCACCAAATACATTCAGCAAGAGCGTTCATTGGGAAGTATATATAACATTAGAAAAATTTACAGGTGTGGAAAACAGTTGACGAACAACATCAATCTCTTGTCATCAGCTCAAAACAGTACATCACAGTTGTAAAGGTTATTACCCACACTGCATAGCTGCCTTCGGCAAAATGGGTCCAGGAACATTAGACTGCCTAGCAATCCACGCTCATGCCAGACTTAGACCAATTTGCCTGAACATAAGTTTCAAAAGTAACCAATCTCAACACATTCATTCTCACGAGCAGGGCCCTTCTTCGTCTTATGTCCTTCCTGCTCCTCTTTCCCACTTGCTTCCTACCCCTCCATTTGTCATTTTCACAACCTTTGCCATGCTTTTAAATACACAGGAATTTCCCTTTGTAATATGACTTGATATATGTTACCCTTTTTATTACTACTTATTTTTGTTACCCACTCTTTTTCAGTTCTACTTGTGCTATGGAAATTTTTGTGATCTTTTGTATGCTTATATAGCCTATGTCTCCTTGTTTAAACTATCACCATGTACTGCATTATAGAACATTGTAGCACCCTATAAATAAACGATAATAATAATAATAATAATAATAATAATAATATGGCTCACAATCTGTTTTCTAAAGCGCAGTACAAAAAAGGTCAACTACTTTAAGATTATTACCCAATCACGCCAACATATTTCACAGGGTTGTACAAACAGAAAATATATATTATACACACCAGCCTCTTCATAGTGAAGATTACAATCTAACTTCCTTACCAATGGTACACAATCACACATACACACTGTAGCTAATTTAGTGAGAAGTCAATGAACTCGTCTGCATGTTGTTAGGCTGTGGAAGGAAACTTGAGCACCTAGGAGAAACACACTCAAATACAGGAAGAACATAGAAAATGCTCTTAAACAATGCATATAATTCTGATATACAATATACTATAGCACTTAAAAGACCAGTAACCATTAAATATGACAGGACTTCAAGCACACCTAAATATGGTGCTATATTGCAGAAATACCAATCCCTCTTCTTCTTCCGCCCCACTACGGGCGAAGAAGTCCACTCTCTCATTTCATCCTCCCCCCCCCGTCTACCTGTCCCCTAGACCCCATCCCCTCCCACCTCCTTAGCTCCCTCTCCCCCGCCACCTGCTCCGACCTCGCCCACCTCTTTAATCTCTCCACCGGTATCTTCCCCTCCTCCTTCAAACACGCTCTTGTTTCCCCCATTCTTAGAAACCTAATCTTGACCCCTCCTCTCTCTCCAACTATCGCCCCATCTCTCTTCTCCCCTTTACCTCCAAAATACTTGAGAGACTCGTCTGCAGCCGCCTCTCCACCTTCCTCTCTGATCACTCCCTCCTTGACCCTCTCCAATCTGGCTTTCGCCCTCTCCACTCCACCGAAACTGCCCTGGCCACAGTCTCCAATGATCTCCTCTCTGCTAAAGCCAGGGGCCACTTCTCCCTTCTCATTCTCTTGGATCTCTCAGCGGCCTTTGACACCGTTGACCACCCGCTCTTGCTCCACACCCTTCAATCCTTTGGCCTCTCTGGCTCCGTCCTGTCCTGGTTCACCTCTTACCTTGCTGACCGTTCCTCCTCTGTCACCACCTCTGGATCTCTCTCCCCCCCTCCTCCCTTCCAGTAGGGGTCCCCCAAGGCTCTGTTCTCGGACCCCTACTGTTCTCTCTTTACACCTCTTCCCTGGGAAAACTCATCAGCTCATTTGGTCTCAAGTACCACCTTTATGCGGATGACACCCAACTCTACCTTTCCTCTCCTGATCTCTCTCCCTCCCTCCTCTCCAGGGTGTCCGCCTGGCTCTCTGCCATCTCCTCCTGGATGTCCTCTAAATTTCTCAAACTTAATCTTGCGAAAACCGAACTTATTGTCTTTCCTCCCGCTCATTCCCCCTGCCCTTCCGACCTCTCTATCACTGTACTCAACTCCTCTCTTTCCCCTGTTCCACAACTTCGCTGCCTCGGTGTCATCCTCGACTCCTCTCTCTCCTTTGCCCCTCACATTCTCTCTCTTGCTAAATCTTGCCGCTTCCAGCTGCGCAACATCGCACGCATTCGGCTCTTCCTCTCCCAAGATGCCACTAAAGCTCTTGTCCACTCTCTTATTATCTCCCGCTTAGACTACTGCAACCTCCTCCTTACTGGCCTCCCCGCTCTCACCTCGCTCCCCTTCGCTCCATACTCAATGCTGCCGCTCGGCTCATTTTCCTCTCTCGCCGCTCCTCCTCTGTCTCCCCCCTCTACCAATCCCTTCACTGGCTCCCCTTCCCCTACAGAATCATATTCAAGCTCCTTACACTTACCTTCAAGGCCCTCTCCAACTCCACTGCTCCCTACATCTCCAGCCTCATCTCCATTCATGCTCCATCCCGCCCTCTGCGTTCGGCCAATGACCGACGCCTCTCTTCCCCCCTGGTCACCTCCTCCCATGCTCGCATCCAAGACTTCTCCCGTGCTGCCCCCCTCCACTGGAACCAGCTCCCCAGCTCCATCAGAACTTCACCCAACTTGTCCAGCTTCAAACGGGCCTTAAAAACCCACCTCTTCCTTATAGCCTTCCAGTCCCCCACTTAACTGCCCTCCCTCCAGTCTCCCACCTACCTCCCTCCTCGTCGCTCTCCTCTCCCCCCTCTGTGTCCTTGCCTCCGCTCTCCCCCTTTCCTCCTCCTACCCTTGCGTCTCTGTCCGTCCTACCCTCCCCTTAGATTGTACACTCCTTCGAGCAGGGCCTCCTCTCCTCCTGTTCTCCTCCACCTTAACTCTGCTCTCCGGCTCCTTGTCTCTTCCGTGAGGCCCTTCTACCCCTCTCTTTACCCCGGGGCCTCTCACCTTTCATCTAGCTGTACTTTGAGCTTCCGAGTTACTGTGCTTTTTGTTAACTGATCCGTGCTGTCTCACCCTGTACCGTGTTTCTGTCTGTCCGTGTACAGCGCTACGGATACATAGTGGCGCCCTATAAATAAATACTAATAATATTAATATGCTAATAGTGTTGACAGCTTACACCCATCATCTGTTCCATAGGAAGGGCTGTATGAATATTTTGTCAATAACAAATGCAATTGAACCTAAAAGGAATAAAGTAAAGCTACTTCTTGACAATTAAAGCTTTACTTATGAATAGTGTACCCTATCTAGGAGATCCCAGAGGGAGGTCCAAGGGGCTGGGGGGGGGGTGCATGTTGTAACGGCATCACAGCCCCACTTCCCACTGAACAATGATACACTTAGCATTGTTGTGTAGCGGGGGGCAGATTTATGATAATGTGATTTGCATAATTGTACTCCACTCACCGATGCACAATGATGTGATTCATGTCTTCTGCTGTTACTATGACAACTGCAATAGGTATTTTGTACTTTAATGGACTTACACTTGGACTTTGTTATTGGACATTTAATGGAGATTAATGTACTTTCTAGATATATAATTGGGGACTCTCCCCCTGTTACGACAGGAACAGCAGTGAGGTGGACTTAAAAATACACTTGCACTTTTCCTTTATCATTATTCTATGCATTATTTTAAAGTACTTATAATTGCATTTTTGTGGTATCAAACTAGATATTGTTATCAGCTCACACATTTTACTTTGAATTATCATTATGATCTAAATGTATATAATGCTTTGCTTGAAACCAGTTGTAGTCATTAATTAAATAATGGCTCATGATTTCCTAGATTAAACAATAATTTTTCTGTGACATGATTGCTTGTTGTTCCTGTAAAACATACTAGAGGAAGTATAATTTTTTTAAAATTGTATTTTTATAGTGTTCATTGCACAGTCACCCACAGGGCCTGATTAAGGGTTCTGTCCGCCCTAGGCTAATACGGCCGCAGCGCCCCCCCCCCCCCCTCCTCCGAATATATAGGTGTATAGGAACACTCCTGAATATGAATGTTCAGGTGTATTCTCCAGCATTCAAATTTAGACAGATTGTGCCATTGTTTCTTACCTGTTCTTGCTCTTCTCTCTTGCAACTTTGTTATCCTCTCGCTGGCTTCTGGAAAGTTGGCGTCCTGTTTTGAAAATGCAAAAATGTATTATAATGCAAACCCTGAATGATTAGGCCCTTTAGTTAAAACAAAACACTCCATTATGGCCAGCTAAAAGTACCCCATTGGACAGGCATATATAAGCAATATCTGAATATTTGTTGTCAATCAAATACAAACCTCTACCAGCCCCATCTCACTAATATTTAGTATTCTAGTGATTGCTGAGACCACCCATGTGACCACCACACAATCATGAGATTCTGCCCCCCAAAGCTGCTCTATTTTTTAAATACCCCCTGCAGCCATTTTCCTTAACCACAACCCCCCCCCCACAGCCATTTTCCTTAACCCCTGCTGCAGCCATTTTCTTTACCTCCCACCCTGCATCCATCCCCCTTGCAGCTATTTTCCTTAACTCCACTCTGCTAGCTAGCTATCCCCCCCGTCACATAAAAACTCCCCCAGTCACATATATCAGCCCCCCTCCTCTGCCCTCCTTCATACATATCAACCTCTCTCCCTCCCTATAGATTTTCATGGCAGCCCCCCCCCTCCCACCCTATAGATTTGTATGACAGTCCCCCTCTCCCTTCCTATACATATGCATGACAGTCCCCCCTCTCCCTCCCTATAGATATGCAGGGTAGTCCCCCTCTCCCTATAGATACGCAGGGTAGTTCCCCCCCTCCCTATAGATATGCAGGGTAGTTCCCTCCCCTTCCTATAGATATGCAGGGCAGTTCCCCCTCCCTATAGATATGCAGGGCAGTTCTCCCCCTCCCTATAGATATGCAGGGCAGTTCCCCTCCTCCCTATAGATATGCAGGGCAGTCCCCCCCCTCCCTATAGATATGCAGGGCAGTTCCCCCCCTCCCTATAGATATGCAGGGCAGTTCCCCCCCCCCTCCCTATAGATATGCAGGGCAGTTCCCCCCCCCCCTCCCTATAGATATGCAGGGCAGTTCCCCCCCCCTCCCTATAGATATGCAGGGCAGTTCCCCCCCCTCCCTATAGATATGCAGGGCAGTTCCCCCCCCCTCCCTATAGATATGCAGGGCAGTTCCCCTCTCCCTATAGATATGCAGGGCAGTTCCCCCCCCTCCCTATAGATATGCAGGGCAGTTCCCCACCCTCCCTATAGATATGCAGGGCAGTTCCCCCCTTCACTTACCTGTAGATGTGCCAGCGTCGCTCCTCTCATCAGATCAGCAGATAGGAAGTGAAGACGTCCTGCTTCCTGTCTGCTGCACAGCAACAGGCAGCCTGGCGATTGGCTGTGTGTTGCTAACCACTGACCACCAATGCTTTTGATCATCGAGCCCTCCACCCCCCCCCCTGCGGCGACCCCCCACCCCTCACCCACCCCGAAAGAAAAAATGAAATGAAGAAAAGAAAAAAAAAAAAAGAAAAAAAAAAATACCCACAGTGCTGCGCCCCCCGGGACCCAGCGCCCCAGGCTGCAGCCTGGTCAGCCTAGTGGTTGATCAGGCCCTGGTCACCCAATAAGAGCGCCCAGGTGCCTGGTTTACAATGGATTCACACAATAGGAGAAGTACTTGAACAAAAAGCCTTCTAAAGTGCCTTTTTTATTAATACAGTACTGAATGTCAATTCAATAGCTGTGACTTAATGCCCGGGTAACAATTACATTATTCTTACTGTGTAAAGATATCTGGGGGGAATTTACAGACAATGTGCAATACCAAACTGTCAGCAGCAATAAACTGTAATATTGTTATGCACGCTTATGTAATAAAGCACAATGACAAATAACTAACAGGGTAACATCATTGTAATATAGAATGCATTATACTGTAGTACCAGAGTATTATGCCTGCAAAACTTATATTACATGCAGTGCAATACACATACAGTGTATATACTCATTTTAGAGTATTATTATTGTTATCATTTTTTACTATTATTAGAATACGACTGAAAAACTGATGATTAGTGTACTCCGTGTCCGGATGCAAAAATTCTATTGATTGAATACAGAGCTGTCTCTGAATCCAATCAGATAAGCCTGTGTCCTTTTTACCCATTGTAAGAGTTCTAATTGGCATTTTAAAATATATAATGTATGTTGGAATTTACCCACCTTTTTGGTATCTTTTCCGTGTCAAGACATCATTTCTGGCTATTCTGACTCAGTCAGTAAAATCTGATCATTAAGGAAGACACATAAGCATAATATGATTTTGAAAAATGTGTGCTGCTTTTAATTAGATTGTCATTGATTGTGTATAATTTACAACATCATGGGCACCCTTTTTCCTAATTTTGTTTGTTTGTAGAACTTCCCACAGCGGGTTATGGAACAGTGGAGAGAAGGTGATGCTAATAACTCTAATTGGACATTACTGTATTGATCTGAATTTCTATGTGGTCACTCTCAGCACGGTTAAAGGGCATCATAGCACTTTTTATCCCCATCTGTACATAAAAGTGTTTGAAGCGCTTTCATTTATTGATGTTATTAGTCAGGTGCTGATCACAGCATTACCCGCCTCAGTGATGCCACTCCACCATTCTGAGGCCCCCGCTCTGTGGTTCTGAGCATGCTCATATGCTGGCTCCCCATGCATGGTCAGAAGAACAAGGATCCAAAACATCTCATTAATAATCCTGCTGATGTGCACTCATGGTGGGGGGTGGAGTTCCCCAGAACTCCCCAACAAACACACATACACATTCCTATCAGAGTGGGGAGCAGACAGTGTATATAGGGAGAGCTGAGTGGCTATTACCAGTCAGAAACACTGTGATTTGTGCCCTGGACACCAATGGCAACATTTTTGGACAGGGTTTTTTTTCCTGTCACTTTTGGATGTCTGCGACCTGTCACTCAGCAGTTGCAGAAACGCACTGTGTAGCAGTTGGCTCTTTGGTTAGTTTCTGGTTAGTTGCATCATAGCATTACATACTCTAACACTGTCACAGTATCGGTGGATGAAGGAGTCAGAGTCCGGAGAGCAGTGTGTGGTGCCAGCCACCACTACATTACAGAATACACAAGGAGCCTGCACAGCAACAGTATGTGCAGGTAGAAGGGGAAGTGATCCAATAAGGGAACAGCATCAATAATGGAAAGTGAGGTGCATAGTATGTGGGGGCACAGATATGGCAGTTACAGTTATGCTTATAAGGGGTACAGTGAGTAAGACATGTAGGGGCACATTGGGGCATGTGGAGGCACAATGATGGTAGGTGGGGGTACAATGATAGCATTTTGCAGCACAGCATGGTATGTGTGCACAATGATGGTCAAGAGGCCCAGTAACAGGGATCCCAATGGTAATGTAGAATGGCAAGCTCTAGTGAGCTAGGACTTCTCACCTTGCATTTTATTATTTGTTACTGTGTTGTTAATCATAATCTTTCTAATTGGTCTACCTAGTTGTATACCACTGCAGAATATGTTTCTGCTACATAAATCAAATCATTGGTAACAGGGATTATGCATTAAGTTTGGCTGGGTGTTTTGCACCAAGTTATTTAAGACCCTAACAACGCCCCTGCTGCACACCCTAGACAGAGAGGAGGAGCCACTAACATGTAGCTCTGAAGAAAGCTATATGAGTACGCAGCCCTCTTCAAGATCTGTTCACAGAGAAACAGGGGTCATTTATCAAGAAATAAGAATCCTCTTCATTTAAAATCCTTAATGAATCAGGCCCTAGAATATGATTAGTTGCTATAGGCAATATCTCCACTTTTTCAAACCCGCAATTTAGTAAAAAATACTCCCAAAATTTTATTAAATAAAAATATGAGGAAAAAATGTGAAGGCTACCACTAATAATACCCGATAGTCTTCACCGGGCCAAGTGGCTTTTATAATTAGGAAAAAGACCTAAGTGATGTCACACAGTGCGAACAGTTAAACATTGCTGGTAATAATAATAATAATAATAAATGCTATATGTATAGATAATAACCTTTACTTGTCTGTAGTACAGATCAATAATGTCTCTTCGGACGTAGATTGTGTCAGTGCTTAAGTATTATCAGTTCAAGTGTAATGTATTTAAACAAACTGATAGAAATGGGGAATGTTGGGTTTAACTTTTTTGTACAATTGAATGGGTATACTGAAATATATTTCTGTATCTATATTATATGCTCATGCATGTTCTTGTCTTTAGACTATATTACTGCAGATAAAAATGTACTACTCTTGTGCTTTAATATATGTATTCATTTTAGCTTTATTAAATCCCTAATGTGTGAGTGTAGACAGTATGTCTGCCTCCCCACATGATCTGTTTCTATGTACCTCTGCGCTAAGTGACATGTCTGCTTGCTGCTGGGTACACTGTCTCCATCCTAAATGTTTACTGCAGGCTTTTTACACCAGGTTATATTTTTGCTTTGTTCTGAAATGAATCATTTAGAAGCCCCTCTTTATAAATGGTTAGTTTGCTCCTGGTCATTGTGCTGTAAATTTAAAATGTTAAAAGCTATTTAACTGTCAGGATATCAACTGACAAAGTGTCTCTTAATTTTACATTGATCATCTCAACTTTACGTTTTTTTCTTTTTACACCACATGCAGCCTTGTATTTTTCTGATTCTGTACACGACCCTTAACTCCTGATTTTGGAAAAAGGAATTTGGAACTTGAGAACTCAGAACTACAGAATGGCCTCTTGATGGCAGTGGTATACATTGGCATTAATGCACCTCTGCTAATCAATGCAGAGTGTCATGTTTCCTTTTTTGCCAGCATCTGGAGCTAGTTTTAATGGAATCTCTCTTAGCATCTGGCATGTTTTAACACTGGGCGCCTTGTTATGACATGGCAAATTGTTCTGCTAGGGTCGTAGCTCGGTCTTCCATCAAACCACAAACTGTTTGCTTTTGTTTGCAATGGGTGTAACCTGAATCCTTCCTGTGTGGAGATGTTTTAACAGTTAAATGAGAGGAGCTAAGGTAAAGAATTGTCAGGTGCCTACTGCCAGCCACAGGTCAAACACATGGTCGCAGCTATGTGAAAATAAACATCATGTATCAAGGGAGCGAAGAAAGCAGTTGTAGCAGACAGTGCAGTAGACATTATATAAGCAAGTACATTCTAAAATACGGTTACATAATCTGTGCAAATAAAAGCGGATGGCCCAAGAGTCTGGAACCTGCTTGAAATCGGATACCCATCATATTGTTCCTTTTGCATATGGTTTAACGATCAATACTTCAGCCTGTAATCTTATTTCTTAGCAGCCCCACTTGGCAATTATGGGGCTAGCTGCAGCCAATTTTATTTTTCTAACTCTTTCTAAACCTGTGGTTTTTACTCTTTGTTTATGTCTAATGTAAATACAAGAATGCATGTACCTGCAGCAATTTCTTGGAAGTCTCCATAGAAGGAGAACTCCATGGAGAACATCAATTCTAGAAAATGTATTTTAATTAAAAATAGAAAAATTGTTTTGATTGGGAAAGCCATTAAACCCATGTGCAAACTATTCTAAGTGCATTAATATTAGAACAAACATAATCAATTATGCAAATAATAGATCCATTCTACGTAAGATAGAGGCTAGGTCATAAAAATAGAATTCGGTAGGGATTGTGTTTCAGTAATTTGATGCACAAACTTGCTTTCTCATATAACTGTGACACACAGTCATTAATCAAAGAAGCTAAATGGGTGGGTTACTGAAAAATTATATCTATCCTTTTCGTTTCCAATCATGAAATCCAGATTAGTTTACCTTGTTGTTTGTACTGTCAGTAAGGCATTTTCTTTGAGGGAAAGTTGATGACTTATTCCAGAATACAGCACATACAAACAGAGAAAAATACTTTCACAAACAGCACTCACCTGTGCCTGTGCTACAAGACCATGGCCTGTCTAAAAAATATTCAAAATCCCACATAATTATACTTCACACTCTCTAGTAATCCAAAAGTACAACCACTAAGATTTATTTTCAAAGATCCCACTTTGAGGAAGTCTCGGTGTACCCCCTTACCTCAAAAAAAACATCACAATTTATATCTCACTGCAATTCAATTTACTCTAATAATAATTATTGTTAACCAAACAACCCCCTGTATTTCAGTATTTTAGTGTTTCAGAACCAAGCTATCTGGCACATAAATTTGTTAAAAACACAAAGTCAGAAAGTTAATTAAATAGAATTTAAAATGGCGAAATAATCACAATGTTTAAGGTATAAAAAAAATAAGATAAAAATGACATTCAGTTATAACAAAAACCATACGCAGATTTACAGTCTGGTTGCTACGGCTCCTGCTGGACACCAGATGAAGCACTAATAAAAGGGTACAATGAGGTCTTCACCTTTAGCAAGATGCCTTTCCCATAGAGTATCATATACTCACAGGTACTCAGATTCCCCCAGGATTTATTCTCAGGATAATAAGGACTCATCTGAGTGCCAGCTAGCGAAGGGGTATGGAGACTTAGAATAAACACATGTATTGTGTAAGTGATGGAACAGAACAAATTGACAAAAACATGAGAGAACAACCAGGGAGACAATATTCAGGGAAGGCATTAAGCCATGAGATCCAATAAGACAAGCCAAAGGTTAGGGACAGGCAGCAAGCAAGGAAATACTGTGATAGAGCCAAGGCAGCAGACAGGGAATTCCAGAGATATGTAACAGGTTAGGCAATGGGAGACCAATAGAAACTGTACATATATATTGTGGCAAGAGCCTGCTACTGCTGAAGCACACGCGAACAACTTCTTCCTTTTCATGTAGTTTTATTGTCAGGATGGTAAATGTTTTGACACCGTACAGAATTCACAGCAATTCTTGGAGATGCTAAACGCTAGCTAGACACAGCTCAGCTCTCTCAAGACCAGCCAGCTTCCCCAGCGTTGGTCTCAGTGCACAAATGACACAAACAAGCTTTTATGCATGATACTCCTCCCCCAGCCCTAGCTTGATGGGCAGGTGACACACCCACCTTCTCTTTAAGAGAAAACGCCCATCACTGGCTCTGTTTACAATAACAGATACACCCTGTCTGTTTGCTGAGAGGAAATCATATAAGTTAACAAAACTTTAAACTACACATAAGTTTGAGAGAGAGAGAGAGAGAGAGAGAGACCTTTGACCTGTGTCTGGTCAAATGCCCTTCGTGGGTAATATTTCTGACTCCCTTAGAAGGAGCACTGATTGAGGTAGTCTGTGACAATATTAATTTTTCACCTGTGGCAGATTAAACTATGAGGATTTAGGGGTGTGGGGGTTATTTTAATTATCGTTTCAGTGATTCATTGCCCCCACAGACTAACTCTTACTATAATGACTTCTGCCATTCATTCTGGTCACTACATATTCCGCTATAGAGCTACAAGCAAGCAATATACTTCTTCAGGGGGAAAAAAAAATCAACTTTTGCTTTGCAGCTTAATCTGTATTCTACTGACAAATTGAAGTGAGGTTCTTTATAAACCTCTTTAAAGGGCTAAGCTTTGACATGGGCATCCCTATTACTAGAACAGCACAAAGCTTTATCTAAAATGCTTTACCAAAGCTCTTTCTGTGCTTCTTGATGACCCCAACAGATGGGTGGCCAATACAAACTGGAAAACTTTTTGCAAGGCACTGACTGGGACATTAAAGCATGAGCTGGCCTGATTTGGTTCCCCTACAACATTTTATGAATTTAAGTGATAGATCTCGGTACAAATCCGTCAACATTAAGATTGCTAAATACGGACCTCCTTTCCAGTGCAAAACATCCATATGAACTCAGGACATTCACAGTGTGTTTATAATCCCGGGAAGTTTGTTTGGAAACATCACTTAACCACTGCTGTTGTTCAGAGACCCATTCTGGTAGGAGTGACTGCACAAACCAATGCTTTATGTTTGAATGTGTTTTTTAAAATGTGAGTGTTTTGGAGAATTAAAGTTTTTGTAAAAAATTTGAAGCTGGATTACACTAGATGTATTCTCTTCTCTTTATAAATACATTCCACGTAATGAGAATATTGATCTAAGGAATGCCAGAGGAAAATAGAAGAGAGAAAAATGACACAAGATTCTTGCTAATTGCGACTACAAAAAGGACATTTCTAGTAAGAAGTGTGGCACTAGGGGGCAGCACGTGTGAAAGGATTAATAGGATTAATTTATTTATTTTTGGGTCACCTTTTGTAATGTGAACAAGAACTATATATAAAAGTTATTGTTACATTTATATTTATTTATTATAAATCATAACTCCAACAGGTGCATACAATATCACACTATTAGTGTTGTGTTTTCTGTTTCTCATAAATCCTCCTACTACAAATGATAAACAGTGGAGAAGAACTATCAAGGAACCTCTCACCATACGAATATTATTATTTATATATATTTTTTTTTCTGTTTAACCTGAATAGAATATATAAAGCGCCTGAATTGTTCTTTAATTATTACATTTTATGAATTTGCTGCAGAAGTCATCAAGATTGACTTGCTCCGCTTGGAAAGTAAGAGAGATATTTAGGTTATTTCCTTCCATTTCCTATACTATGGGAACTTCTTCTACCTCCAATCCCTTCATTGTAGCATCTGAACCGTCTTGTATACTTCAGAAAAAGGCTAACAGACAAACATCAGGGACATTGGTTTCTGTTGGAAATAAAGTATGATTTTCAATAAAAAAAACTCCCAAATGTGGCTTCCCTCTGTCCTTTCACCATTGTAAAACAAATCAATCCTGTAACAATTTGACTTCAGTTACCAAGATCACTTCACATTTATCCAGTCTTCCATGTGTCACTTTTGAAATATTTTAATTCAGATTATCACATACATCACTGACATATAGCTCCTACCTTGTTGTCGACTTAAAAAGAATACATAGCAGAAAACCTTTCTAGACTCTTAGGGCTATATATACACGATGCAGAACCGCCGATTCCTGGCACTTTGAAGTAATTTTCTTCAAACGGCACTTTTATTAAAGACAAAACCTGATCGGCTCTGTATTTAATAAAAGTTCAAGTGGAAACACTGCATAGTAAATATTCCCCTTAGGCTCCTGAACCTGAATCTAGCTAAAAACCTGTTTTGACGTCTGTCACTGAGGTTTTCAACTAATAAGCAAGTAGTTATCTGCTGTGTATTTTCATCCAGGTGGCTCCTCCTTCCTTCTTCAACTTCATAAGAAGGGGGAGGAGTCCCTCTGAAACATTGTACTGTTCTGTCTAAAATGTTCAAGATGAATTAAAGCAACTTGGATGAGTGTGTAAGATTCTACTTCTGGCTATCATGCCTTGAATCATTAACAGAGAGAGTTCAGTGATAGCTGGTTAAGAGGAAACTGTGACTTTAGAAGCACTACCAACCCTTAAAGTAATGGATTGAGGATTTACACCTTTTGTATATATAAAGTTTGGTATTAATTATTTATTGTCATGTTAATGTCCACCAAGAGACTGGTCCAGTAAAAATGACAGACTAGTAAGCACAAATCTTCCAATGTACATAAAAAGTCAATAAGTTACAAACTTTGGTAAACAAAAGCTGTAGGTTTGCATAAAGATTAAAATGTAAAACATATTTGTATACAGTGAATAAAGATACACCCTTATACTCTCTGTGAACTTTTACTTGGCAGTAGGGACTGCAGCAAGTCAAGGAAGGTGACTCTATGGTGGGTAAGAGGGCGCTTCTCCTAGATGAGAGGACGGTCACATGAGGGGTGGTCATGTGTGGAGCCAAGGAGGGCAAGAATGAGAATTTGCCATGGCCATCCAAGGGGGTGATCGTATGTCCCCCATTTTCACGTCTGTTGGTTTGGGCACAGTGAAAGCATCACCAATGAAAGCCATGTGTAATGATGTCTGCAGTACTTTTTGCCACTTCTTTTCCAGATCTATTCTGGCCTAGGTTTGCCATACCCAAGTACCTGTCTCTTTTATTTTATAAAGCAACATGGTGGGCAAAGCCAGTGGCGCAACTATTATTGGTGCAGCAGTTGTGGGGCACCGGGCCCATGGAGATAACGGGGCCCCGCTGCATGGGAACTATCGAGCTGTGGGCCCCAGTTCCCTCCTCCCCACACTCGGGCCCACAGCTTGCTAGTTCCGAATCTGGGCTAAGCCCAATGAGCAAGGGGGCATCAGCATCTTTTGCTCTCTATTTAAGGTTGGGTGCACACTACAGAAATTTCACCCGATGCGTTATCAGTAACAATTTTGCCAACAAATTAAAAAACTGTCCTGATCAGCATGCCGATTCATGTGTACACATTATACACGATTTACCTTCAGATATGTGCTCTTCATCTGGTCAAAGAGCAGAGTAGTCATTTAAGCAATACTACAGCCTGTACATAGATATTATAATGTGGTGCTATATGTTGCAGAATGTTTCCTGACAAGAGACAGTCCTAGGTGGGCTTAACCCTTATTATTACTATCCGGTACTCACTCTTGTCCCATTGTCACACACAGCGGATTACCTCCCAAGCTGCAGATGGATTCCGTCCCCAGTACCTGATATAGATACTCGGCTATGATTACAAATGGATGTGCAGGGACAGTATGATTGTCCAATTCATCCCAGTAAGGTCTTTAGAACATTATTGTGTAATTATTGTATCCATGCTACAAGTATTGTGTAATCGTTTCATTTGTAACAGTAGTGTTGCCGATCAAGCCGAGAGATTCTGAAAGCTAGAAACAGCAGCAGCGTGGAAGTGGTGTCATTTAAGCTGGTCTCAGTTATAGTCTATGAGAGGACCATGAGGAAGAGCTTGCTATGGATGATGTAATGTGTACTTTGCAGTGCATTGATTTTCACCAACTGGCCTGTGGTGATGGAGAAAACTATACAACCGAGGAAGTAAGTTATACATCTGAGGAAGTGAAGGCAAATAGAGAGCAATAAATGTACACTGTATACAGCAAGGAAACATCAAATCCTGTCCAACACTTACCCACAGGCTCTGTGGCTGCATCCAGTGGCCAGAAACAGAGGTTCTTATGACACACACAACACCAAATCTATTCTGAAAAATCATAACTAAATGTAAATAAATACTATCTAAAAATCTAAATCACAGTAAGCCACAACATTGTTCACCACTGCAGCTCAACACACACAAAAAAACTCATCCATAACGCACATCAAAACTGCACACAGACATATAACAATAACTCAAACCTCATATAACTATATGTAAAACTTCCCAGCCTCATCCACAATGTGAAATATTTGTAACACCTTCTCACTCTAAGATTGTGCTCTTTAGTTAACAAAGACAGAATTCTAAAGTCTCCTCTTGTACCGCTGCCAATTTAGTTCTGTTCTTTGATCACTACTGACAATACACAAACATTTATCTGGCACAACTAGGTAAAATGATTGATAAAATCAGCAAATGCCATTTCCAACGTCTTAAAATGACGGTATACATTATTATTACATGTGCTGACTTTTACTGTACACTCATATTATGGTGCCCACACCTCTCTTGTCGTCTATTCGCCCGATATAACCAATGGTTTAACTCTCTTCTTGCTGAGCAATTAAGTGTCATGTGGTAGTGAAAGGGTCAGACTGCAGAGAGTGTTGTATAAACTTGAATGAAGTTTCCAGTAACCCTCTAAATGCACAACTATCTTCATACTGTGCTCTGTGAACATAAGCATTTTATTGGAGTATAATTAAACAGTGGTAGTCATAACACTCATTAGAGATGCAATTTATAAGTTTTGCAAAAAGGAGTCAGGTGCAGAACATGTCTCTTTCTTACTGCTGGGACCATGGCTGTATTGTCTGCTATTCTTTGAGGATAAGAGAATTAACTAAGAGGATTTAGATGGAGTTAAAGCGTGACAAGTGAGGATGAATAGGTTGTTTTATGTTCACGATAGGTGGATATCACAGCTTGAAAGTCACTACAAGCGGAATAAACCACCGAGGCGATGCCTTGTAACGTGTTGCTGTTTGAATTATATTACTGGTAAAATAGTTGCTTGGGGACAGTGGCGGATCCAGGGGGACGGGGGATTGCTGCGGGCGGCTGCTCACTATGTGCAGGTCTGTGCGGCAGAGACAGGCAGGGAGAGTGTGCTGCCCAGCTGCTCTGATTGTGTTGGCAGGATTGGCTGGGCTTTGGTGCAAGGGAGCATCTGGGGAAAAGGCAGGGGGCAGCAAAAGAGCTTTCACGGTTTCTTCTGTTGCCAACTAAAGCTGCTAGAGCCAGGAAATGTCCTTCTGGGCAGTTCTTTTTCAAGCCTCTGTCTGCACTATATTTTTCATACAATTGGTACACTGTGTTCACAAGGCTCTGGGTATCTTTCCGGCGCTAGTTCTATGTGGCAGCAGTGGACATAAGGCCCTGGGTATTTAGGAGTATGCAGGTTTTTTGTATATCTCTCTGTGGGTGCATTAGTGTTAATTCAGGCTTAGCCTGTGCAGCAATTTAATTTCAGACTTATACTGTGGTGTAATTTAAGTTTAGGCTGTCAGGATCCTCGCTTCTGATTCATTGCTTCCAGCACCGGGAACTTACAGATGCAAAACTACCGACGCCGAAACCCTGGACAGGTGAGTCTTTTCTCCTTCCTCTTCACAGGCTCCAGGAGGCACTCTGTCACACAGGCGTTAATGACGGCAAAAGACTCTTTCACTACTTTTTCTTATTTATCAAAGGGCTAACCCTGGATAAATCACTTTACTAACCCTGTCCTTCCAAACTAATCTTTGTATCTGTAACATGCTTTCACAGATCATTGAAGCAGATGATGGACATATATTGAGATATAATGTGAGTAGAAAGGAAAAGTTACATCTACTTAATAACAGGGCCTGAGAAATGAGGTGGAAAATGGTATGTATGTGTGCTTATTTTTGCTTTTTAAATCCCTTAGTTTTACAGACATTTCAACAAGGTCTGGTAGATTCGCATGACTGACTAGCTCAACATAGTATGTTGAGAAACCATTTGGCTTTTAAACACCTAATTGACCTCCCAAGTTTAGGTCCTTTGGGGAGTTATCTGGCTCATGTTATCGTTCTACTGACAAGGCTTCTTACAAGCTCATATAAACCCAAATTGATATCGTTAGGGTTTACTGTGGTTGTTGAAACCTCTGTTGTCTTTGAAGTAAAATATGGAGGTTTTTGGAAATTCACCAGTATCTCAAGGCTATGGTTTTCCCTTATGTATTTGTACAAACACCCTATTCCTTTATGCTCAAGAATATAAAAAAAATATATGTATTTAGAGCTGAAAGTAGATATTTATTACAAATTTTGTAAAATTGGGCAGCATGGTGGCTAAGTGGTTAGCACTTCTGCCTCACAGCAATGGGGTCATGAGTTCAATTCCTGACCATGGCCTTATCTGTCTGGAGTTTGTATGTTCTCCCCATGTTTGCGTGGGTTTCCTCCGGGTGCTCCGGTTTCCTCCCACACTCCAAAAACATACTAGTAGGTTAATTGGCTGCTATCAAAATTGACCCTAGTGTCTCTCTGGTTGGGTGTGTGTGTATGTTAGGGAATTTAGACTGTAAGCTTCAATGGGGCAGGGACTGATGTGAATGAGTTCTCTGCACAGTGCTACGGAATCAATGGCGCTATATAAATAAATGGTGATGATGATGATGGTGATGAAAAGTCCTGCTGTTAAAGGAAGAAATAAAGCCCCATGACTTTTTTTGCAACAGACCCTCTTTCCTTTTATTTGGCTGACATCAATAAAAGTATGCTTAAAATATAGGACTATTCCTTCCATAAAACAAGTTACTACCTTGTCTCAGGTAGCGATGGGGTAGAAGAGTTGAGGTTCTCACCTCGTCCCTCGGCACTTAAATGTCTCCCCCTCCTTTCCCAGCACTGCAATGACTGCAGTAGGAACTGCACTATTTTGTATAACCCTGTGTCGCTTTTTCTGAAGTCACTTTACTTCCTTTAATGGTCCCCATGCTACTACTGAATTATCTGTGTAAGGCCCTCTAAAGGGATGTGTATCATTATGCATTTCCCCCTGCTGTCACAGACAAATGAATAAAGGGAAGGGAGGTGGCTCTAGTGTATTACCTAAGACATCAACATCATATAGGCAAAATGTATCAAAGGGTGGAGCAAAAATGTTTCTGGATTAACTGGTTTAGAGATGGTGTTTATACAATGTACAATATAGAGTCCATAGTCTTATGGTCAGTGTAGCAAACAGAGCCCAGTTCCTGGTAGCCAGTGAATCCTGCAGAGCCCTACTTCTTGTGTATAATATATTACCCAGCCTTATTTTTTACTAACTGTTTTAACGGAGAATATTCAATCATTCACCTTAGTGTGGGCCAAACACTCAAACACCAAGCAGTGGCCTCTACTCAGCCGTACTTAAAAAAAGTGAGGAAGAAATATTGTGTATACTGATGATCATGGTGCTGCTACACATTCTTCTAGTTGGTAAAATGTCTTTTTGCAACCTAAATACTATACAACTAAGTAAAACCATTTTTGGATGACTTTGCATTGAACTACATGAAAAAAATTGTCTAGCAAAGTCACTTATTACAATTAACCTAATAAGCAGAAAAAATTCTCATGCATCTATCTTTGTTCTTATAGTTACCACCCTTTAAGCAGAAATAATAAACTAATGTTTTGGGTCCATATGTGACTATATATATATATATATTCAAATTTATTTTCCTATTCCTTACTTGCTACATTTTCAATTCAATTCAGCACTAAAAAATAGTTTCTATGTCATATATATTGATAGAGTAAAATTTATAATTATATATTGATTAGTGCCATATTAATAATAATATAATTTATTATTATTATATGATTTTGCCAAAATATAGTACCACTGTCTAATTTTTATTGTACCATATATACAGGTATTTATGTAGGTACTTCTGGATGATCACTAGTTACTCAAACTAGTGTGAAACAGTCCTTATTAGGACCTCTTGAGCTAATGAACATCACTGTTTAAGGATCCGGGTTTGATACCTACTTACCTGCTGTAATTCCTGTGACCTACAGATTAGACCAGTCTAATCCATTATCTGGCTGTTCTGAGGTTGGGACCCAGCATTTAATAAAAACGTTCTGTCTGCTACCCTGCAGCTCTGGCCCATGTGATAGGCTAGGGGGAACCATCCACAGCAACCCTGATCTAAAAGAAGAAGTCAGGGGTACCAGCCCAGATCCTGGGGGTACACCAGCATCGAGAGTTACCCAGAAATTAGTGGTTCTAGATGCCAGCGACAAAGCCTAGTGGTGGCAGCAGAACCCCTCCTACTGTGTTTAGAGGCGCACAACTGGGATAAAGAAAGGGGATGGTGGCAAAGTAAGCCCAGCTGGTTCCCTGCAACACAACAGGATGGCATAGGAGGTCCATCCTGTCACAAATGAATGAGAGTTTTGGTGGCTTTCATAGTGAGAGAGGGTCGGATCCTTGATATATTCTGGAGGTGGAGACAGCAGGAATTTGAAAGGACCCCTAGGCAGCAGACTTGAGGGTCAGAAAAGAGGGTAGTGTTATCAACAGAATTAGAGAAGGAGGAGGTGATGAAATTGCTGGGACATCCAAGATGAGAGACAAGAAACAGCAGGAGACTCAAGACATAAGGGAAAGAGACAGATCAGGAGAGGAAAGATAGATTTGGATGTCATCAGCATATATGTGGTACTGGAGACCAAAGGAGCTGATGAAGTCAGCAAGGGAAGAGGTGGAGGGCCATGAATGGTCCCACCTTGTGTGGTTAATCAGTCCATAACAACCCTGTTCATTATACATAAAAGTGGGGGACAAATGTAGTATCAAAAGTCTTTAATAAATGTCATCAACTTGGCCCAAAGTAATCCTCTGCTTGCACCAAGCCCCTTGTTATTGATTTGCATTAATCCTCAAGTGACCACCTCTCTCCTCATCTTGGCCACATTTTATGTGCTCCTTATTACTTTTCCTTTTTATATTATGCAACATATTACCTTTAACCGGTGTATATCTCCCTTATTATGACAAATGTGACACACCTAAAATGCAATTAAGTGTTTTCAGTGTAACCGTCCTCTCAATTTTAGAAATAATACAATCTTAAAAATCCTCAAAAATGTTTGGTTTACTTTTATCTGTGTTATATCTGCTAGGAATGTTCTCTAGCTTGAGTCACATTATTGTAAAGTATTTGCTGTTATTTATTCTCTTTCGTGCTCTGTTAGTTGTCAAAAGTAGGTTACCAAGATTACAAATATGTTTTCTTTTTGCTTGAAAAATGGAGTTTAGATAGTTTCCATTACACCGCTTTAGTATTGAAAAAAAAATCTTTCCAGCTGTTTAGTATAAAAAAAAATTGAAACGTTGAATGCAACTGAAAATATTGTATGTATCTAAGCTAGCCTCATCATAGACTCTTTTAATAGAGTTAGACATAAGCAGATTGATAATAATTCATTTTGCAACACGAAGTCATAGTCCAAACCCTATTCCTCTGACGATCTGTAGTTCTCGGCATTACACTCCCACATTACCACAAATGAATCATTTAATAAAATTGGAAAAATCAAGTGGCTCCAGAATAGATTACTAGGTCCCTTTGTCTAAGAGTAATAATTAGGAGAACAAAAAGTTAGCATATATGCTAATGCATCCTTGGGGTTATTTAAATTTATGCAAGTTTAGTAAATGTGCCAGTTCTGTAGGGAATACCATAAAGTACAAAATAACACTTCGACCAAATTCATGCTCACCATGTAGCAATACCCTACATGAGAGTACCATTGAACCCTAGAAATGAGCATTGGTGCCATCAGCCCAGCCACTACCTGTCTACCTAAAAGGCAAAGGATGGTGGGAGGAGAGATTCCTGCGTAGGAGAGAGCTGCAAGGTAAGTAGTGTCAGAGGAGAAGAGCCAGGTTTAGGTGAGGACGAGGATGTTGTAGAAGTAAGAGATTAAAAGTTTGTGAATGGAGACCAAATTTTTGCACAGATCTACAATTACAAAGAGTGCAGGAAAAGAGAGGGAAGTAGCAAAATATGTATATGTGGCAGGATTGCAGGTATGTGAAAGTAGGAAAATTTGGGATGTAAGTAGAGGAGGGAGTGGAAAGCTGGGAGAGGTTGGTGGTCAAATAGAAGGAGAGAGGCGAGGAGAAGGACATGAGAGAAAGATCGATGGCTGAGGGTAGAATGTGTGCTGATCACTGTCTGCATTTACCAGTACCTGCAAGGCATTGTTGGAGTGGCCAATGTGTGATATTGTCAGTAACAGGCAGGCTCTGGAAAGCACACAGACTGAGGGACAGTTTTGCTGGATACTGCACATTCCTACAAGGTGTCAGAAGCTCAGAGACCTGGCACAAGGTCTCCATCGCATTGGACCCCTGGTTTTTCATGAGCACACTGCAGACAACTGGCTCAAGTTTAAAAAGGAATGGGGAATATACTGCATTGCTACTCTTAAAAGTCAAAAAGGTACAGGCATACACTTTACTGCACTTAGCCTGTGCAGAGGCCGTAGATAAATCAGACACTTTTGTATTTGAAGAGGGTGAGAACCAGGGAGACACTGAAGTGCTGATACAAAGTTTGAAGAAATATGCTTACCTGTAGAGAATGTAATTATGGACAGACACATATTCAACACTACCAGCCAAGAGTGCAATGAGAGCATACAATGATGTGTCAACACTTAAGCTTTTGGCAAAGAAATGTGATTTTGGTGCCATTTCAAATCAACTGATAAGAGATAGGGTTGTGTGTGGTATACATAATGATGTGGTGTGCTTACAATTGCTTAGAGAAAACGAGCTTATATTAGAAACTGCAATCAACATATGCAGCCTGTGTCAGTCTCTCTTGCTATGTTAGGGTGTTTAGGCAATGTGGATTTATTTTAAGTGTGGGTGTATACACGTGTATATGCAGATTTAGAAAGCACAATAAGAGTTACACAAAAGTTCAACAAGCGATGAACATTCTACCTGGAAACACTGCTACATGAGGACAACAATCACCTGTGAGTTACTGCTAACCTCCACCTCATGCACCTGCCTTGTGCACGGCCTGGACACTTCCTGCTGATCTGTTTCTCAACTTTGCTTCTTACAGCCACACTTTTACAATGATTGGTTGTTTTTGTTATTTGCTGTTGCTGGTATTTCCACCTTCAAACCACTGTTACTGCTCCACCTACCCTGACTCTCTAACTGGATCCCCAGCTCCCATTAGCCCAATGATTGCACACAGCTGCCTCACTGCTCCTTCCATTATGCCTAATCTTATATTGTCCCTCTCCACTCCTGCCTAATGACACTGTCAAACCTAACCGTGTTTTACTCACTCATCTCCACTGTCCCAACTACTTTCCATTCCCTTGTAGATCCTATTACCTCTTTTCCACCACTTTTTTAACCTGCTACCACTCTATTCTTTCCCTCTGTTAGCTTTATTGTTTATTGTCATTACCACACCTCACTTCTAACCAATCTCACCTTTCTTTCTGTCACACTTTCAATTCCCTATTTCACATTTTTCTCTAACCGTATCATTAGTTTCTCACTTCTGTCTTCTCTCTCTATCCCTCTGCTTTCTTTTGCAACCTTGCAATGCTTTCCCCTCTCCTCCCTCCCCACTCTCCCTTCCCTTGGTTCTCCCTATGCCTCTCCTCTTTTCTTTGCTCTTCTTACTCTGCTCTGCCTCACTGCCCCCCTCTCTCCTCCTACGCTCTACTCATCCCCTCTGCTGCAATTCTCTCTTATTCCTTCAGTTCCTACCTATCCTCTCCCCCTTCTTCCTCCCCAAAATCTATTCCCCCTCATCAATATTTATTTATCCTGCCTCTACCTCTCCCACCCATTCCCTCCTAAAACAGCCCTATCTCTACTCCTCTTCCATTTGCTATTCCCCATTCCCCGACCCCTGCCCATCGATGTGTCCTCTCCTAGTTCTGTTTCTTATCCAATTCCAACCCTCTGCCACTGTCATGCTGCCTCCTAAAATCAACTTGCAGTCCAGAAACTCCAACAACCTCATCCTCATCCCTCTCTTCCTCTATCCTGTGGTCTCTGGAAGGCCAGATCAGTCTGTAACAAATTGACCTCTATCCATGATCTTTTCATCTCTAACTCCTTCAACCTGCTTGCCATCATTGAAACCTGGCTATCCCCTGAGGACACCACCTCTCCTGCGCTCTCTCTTTTGGGTGCTTGTCCATCTGTCAAACACCCAGACCTGGGTGCAACAAAGGTAGTGGTATTGGAGTACTTCTTTCCCTCTGCTGCTATTCCGTTTTCTCCTGAGTCCTCCCTTTCTTTCTCCTCCTTCGAGGTACACTCCATCCGCATCTTCCACTTAGCCCACCTGTGTGTTTCCATTATGTAATGACCTCCTAGTCCCATCGCTCAATTCCTTGATCACTCTGCACCTTGATCCCTCAGTCTCTCCTCTGACCTTCCCTCACTCATCTTGGGGGACTTTAATATTCCTATCGATAATTCCTCAGAACCTGTTGCTTCAAAACTTCTCTCACTCTCTTCCTTTCTCGGTCTCTCTCAATGGGACTGCTCTCCCTTCCACCGCAGTGGCCATTTGTCAGGATTCCCAGTTTGAATACTACAGAGAGTTGTGTTAGTGAAAACAGAATGTCTTTATTATTGAACAGGAATCACACAGATAATAAGTAGGTGCAGTCAATGGTTAACAATAAGCATAATCCATAGAAGCAGCAAGTACAAGACAGCAGGATTACCAGGTAAACCTCAGAAGCTGGATACACAATGGTTGAAATGCAGATACAGGCGTCATAATAACCATGTTAGCTGGGAAGCTGGAGCATGAAAGACTGGTGTCCAGGGGGTAAATGTATCAAACTGCGAGTTTGCCAGCGTGTTGAAATCGCGTTTACCCGCGATTTTTTTTTAAAAAACTGGAAATGTATCAAGCTGCGATTTTGACACTCATGTTCAAAATCGCTGGTCATCTGTGGCGACTTTAAGCGATGTAAACACTCCCGAGTTTAGCTAACTCTCCTGTGTTTGGCAAACTCTCCTGTGTTGTAACAGTGAGTTGTAAACACATCACTGTTACACTAAAGATTCGGGATATTACAAATATGTGCCCCTTCTGGGTGAAGTGTTCCAGTTGGCAAAGATTCGTTTATGGAGGTACAAATGGCAGGGACTGGGGCAAGCCGCCAAGATGGATGTACAAATATTAAGGGACTGAGGCAAGCCAGGAACATTGGATCAAGAAAGAAGACATCATTGGTAAGTATTTGGGTTTTATTATTTTTATTAAATAGTTGTGGTTAAAAAGAGGGTGGTTAGTGTCATTATTGTGGGGTTTTTATTTTTAATAAATATGTGTGGTTTGTATGAGGGTGTTGTTGTTTTGTAAACTTTTTTCTTTGTGGAACTACAGGGCCAGCAAGCCAGGAATGTCAGGGCATGTTGGCACTTGTGGTTCTCCAAGTGCCAACATGCCCTGGCTGCCGTGGGTATGCTGGTGCTTGTAGTTATACAAGCACCAGCATGGCCACAGTTTTTAGGGCAACCTGGCTGGCTGGGACTTGTAGTTCCACAAACAAAATTGGTGTCAGTTTATTTTTTTCTACTATTTACCGCCGTATTACCCTACTACCCACAGCCCAGGGGTAGTAGAAAGAGCCCTAGTGCTATCAGCACTGGGCTGGTTCTTTCTAGGGGGGGGGCCCGCTCGTTTTTTTCAGCGGACCCCACTCCCTAGGGAATCCAGCCCAGCGCTGAACAGTCTAGGGTTGGTTAGTCATTATGGCAGGGGGACCCCTGCCGCACGTCCCCCTGCTATAGTGCCGCCAACCCTGGCTGGTTTGCCTAGTGCTGGTAAAGTGAAAATCGGGGGAACCCCACGCAAAATTTTTCCCCGATTTTCACGGGACCAGCACTAGTCAGGCAGCACTAGGGTTAAGCATAAATAGCAGGGGGACTCCACGCTTTTTTTTTTTTTTTTAACTTTGATCTGTTCTTTCACTTTTTAACACTGCCAGGGCAGTGTAACAGTGATGTGTTGATACAACACGCTGCTATCAAGCAGCGTGTTGTATCTGGCGTGTTTAGAAGCAAACTCTCCTGAGTTTGCTAACTCGCAGCTTCATACATTGGAGACTTGTATAGCTGCAGTGGCAAACAGTGGTGAGTTTGATCTCTGGCGATTTTGCAAGTAGCGATTTTGACAGAAGCAGAACTCTGGCGATTTTGTATGAAAACTCAGCTTCATACATCGGCGAGTTTCAACTCTCCCGAGAAAATCGCTGGAGTTGCAAAATCCCAGCTTGATACCTTTACCTCCAGGTGTCACTCACGGGACCGTGAGTGCCTCTGCGCTGGTGCGTGGCTCACTAGCCTTCCTGCCGGCACCTATCCTGAACCGCGGCTGTCCGCCATCCTGATGGTCTGCGCATGCGCAGCTCCGAAGAACTCTTGTGACTGTTGCTTTTAAACCAAATTGGTTGATCAGGCAACTCCCTATTTAAGGCACCTGTGTGCATTACCTCATTGCCTGATCTTGGAGTCTCATTCCCTGTGAGTCTCTGAAGGTGTTCCCTGTGTTCTACAGTTTCCTACTGATTCCTGATCTACTCATCGCTGGTTTCCATACCCGCTACTATCTCCTGTGTACTACTAGTGTCTTCAGTTCCTGTGGATTCCCTGTGCTACTCATTGCTGGTTTCCATACCTGCTACAGTCTTCTGTTTCCTGCCTGTGTCCTCAGCTGGACTCTGATTACCGGATCTACTCACCTGTGTTTCCTACACTCGTCTCTGCCGTCCAGCGTCTCTGCAGTTCCTGCATCTCCCTGTGGACAGACTGTTCTACTGAATAGCGATATGCCTATCTGTTATTGACTTTCTACGTTTACTCTGCATATAAGCTAGGACAAGTTTTCACGCTCAGCAGCGGTATCCATACCCGCTATAGACTGTTATTGTTACACTGCATGCCTGTTTGGAATTAACCGTACTACTCAGTCGTTATATGCATAACTGTGATTGACTATCCATTATTGGCCTGCATATCTGTGCTGAGCAAGTCTCTATCAAGCAGCGCCACACATACCGTTATATAGACTTTGTTGGATACGCTGCATACCTATTGGGATCAAGTTCCTCTGTGCTCTCAGTGTCTGCATCCTATTATCTTTGTATGCTTCCACTCATCAACACTTGTACACATCCTCACCTATTTAGCAGTGGTACAACTTTACAACTTGCTATACGCAGACCACTGACTTCCCTGCTACCTACCTGCACCTGGACAAGTCTCTTCACCATAAGCAGTGGTACAACTTGCTGTACGCAGACCACTGACTTCCCTGCTACCTCCCTGCATCTACTCATGTCCATCCTGATCTCCGTGTTCAAATCTGCCTTTCCACTATATCAGCTAGTCGCTGATTCATTGACCAAAGATTGCTGCAAGTCACTGACTTTCCTATTATCTATTGGCATTCTCTCTCCATCTGCTGTGATATCTGTTCCGCTAGTCACCCCGCTACCAGAGGACCATTGTGAGAACTTCACTACTCTGGTAAGCCCAGTCATCTGGTGAAATCCTGGGCAAGACTCCTAGTGCCCGTGACACCAGGTATACAGATGACGTGCAGAAACAAGATGACTGGATTGCCAGGTTTAGCCATAGAAGTAAGAATACTGGTGACCCTGTATAATAGATGAAATACAGGTACAAGGAGTGTGAATTACCAGGTTAGCCTGGAGGCATAAGTCACTGGATGACCCACGGGAGAATCAGGCAAAAGGACCGTAAACCAGGGGTCAGAAGCCAGAATATCCACAATATACCAGGGAGTAAGCAGGAGCAGGGAGAAACAAACCTGGGGTCTGGGTCATAAGAGGAGGTGGAAACATGGGAACAAAGCAGGAGTCAAATGTCAGGGAGAAGTTAGGATCCAAACAGGAGTTTCACAGAGAGACAAGCAGCAGCAAAAACAATTGATGAACTGGCTCAGAATGTTGGGAAATGCAGTCTCTTAAAGGCCAGATACAGGTAATTAGGCTCCAGGAGTAATGATGAAGGCTTAACCCCTTGCAGGCAGGATCTGGAGACGGCAAAGCAGCATCCACAGAGAAGACGCTGCAATGCAGCCGGAGGCAGATGGCAACACCACTCCACTGATCTGGTCTTTTCCTGCCTGACTTTAAATTTAACTCTCACCTAAATTTACTCTCACCGGGCGGAACTTGGAAAGCACTGATCCTACCACGTTTCCCCCACCACCTCACTTTATTGTACTGATCAGACTGCCTCCTACTATAATCACACCCTTACCACTGCACTTGACTCTCTCGCCCTTTCTGTCACTATCAAGCTTCACCGGTTCCCTTCTTAACTGTGGCCAGGGCCGGACTGGCCATCGGGCCCTTCGGGCAAATGCCACAAGGGCCGATGGCTAGTAGGGCCTATCCAGCGGGGCAACATGCCCACCGAGCAGCACGGTGAGCTGCGCTGCTCGGCGGATGGAGTTTCAGTGTGATGTGCAGCCAAAAATCACATGGGACGGCACCTATCACATGGTGCGCGTTCCATGTGACTGCTGGCATCGGCCGCATATCACACTGAAACTCCGTCCGCCGAGCAGCGAGGTAATAAGGTAAGTGTGTCTCACCTAACTGGGGGGGGCTGTGGCTTTCTTTCACTTACTGAGGGGTGGTGGCTTGTATTTTACTGACTGGGGGGGGCCTGTGGCTGTATTTTACTGACGGGGGGCTGTGGCTGTATTTTACTGACTGGTGGGGGCTGTGGCTGTATTTTACTGACTGGCGGGGCTGTGGCTGTATTTTACTGACTGGCCGGGCTGTGGCTGTATTTTACTGACTGGTGGGGGCTGTGGCTGTATTTTACTGACTGGTGGGGGCTGTGGCTGTATTTTACTGACTGGTGGGGGCTGTGGCTGTATTTTACTGACTGGCGGGGCTGTAACTGTATTTTACTTACTGGGTGGGGCTGTGGCTGTATTTTACTTACTGGGTGGGGCTGTGGCTGTATTTTACTTACTGGAGGGGCTGTGGCTGTATTTTACTTACTGGGGGGGCTGTGGCTGTGTTTTACTGACTGGGGGGCTGTGGCTGTGTTTTACTGACTGGGGGGCTGTGGCTGTGTTTTACTGACTGGGGTAGCTGTGTTTTACTGACTGGGGGGCTGTGGCTGTGTTTTACTGACTGGGGGGGCTGTGGCTGTGTTTTACTGACTGGGGGGGCTGTGGCTGTGTTTTACTGACTGGGGGGGGCTGTGGCTGTGTTTTACTGACTGGGGTGGCTGTGGCTGTGTTTTACTGACTTGGGGGGCTGTGACTGTGTTTCACTGACTGGAGGGGCTGTGGCTGCAATTGTGTGTGGAGCCATTATTTTGTGTGTGTGTGTGTGTGTGTGTGTGTGTGTGTGTAGCTATATATATATATATATATATATATATATATATATATTGTGTGGAGATTATATATATATATATATATATATATATATATATATAGCTACACACACTATATATATATATATATATATATATTTATTTATTGTGTGTGTGGGGCCATGTTCATATTGTGTGCGTGTGGGCGCAGTATTTTATTATAATATGTGGGGGAAGAGGGGATCTTAATATAGTGTGGGAGGTAGGCTATTTAATGGTGGAGTGTAGGAGGGGGCTAATTTTTTAAGGTAAGGTGAAGGAACCTTTAATTTCACGCTGGTGTGGTTTAGGGTTATCAATTGAATATGGGGCCGATTTGGGGGAGGAGATCTATTTATTTAATGTGAATATGAGTTATTTATTGCTGGGGATGGTTGTGGAAAATGGCTATATTTATTAAACTTTAATGCTATTTAAGTTATTGCTGGGACTGTTTGGAGGGAGCAAAATATGTTTTGCATAAATGGTTAAATTGTCAATTTAATGTTGGGGGCGGGTTGGAGGGACATATGTATACTTATTAAATGTGAATATTATTATTGTGGGGACTGGAGAGAGGCCTAATTATAAAATGTGAGTGCTATTGTTTTAACACCGGGGCTGGTTAGAGTTATCTAAATCTCATGTACCCCATTTTTTTCAAAATAGGGCATCCAATATTCCAGGATCAAGACAAGAAAGAACGGAGCTAAAAAAACCAGCTGCTACAAGTGGTGAAAGTGACCAAAACAGGAAGGAGAGAGCAGGACAATCTGCCAACTGTCCTGAATCTGATGGGGCAGTGTTGAATTTGGCCGAGTGTCTCATTTAGTCAGGATTTGGTCCGACTGCAAGGACAGTTGGGAGGTATGTCCCGCTTCACCACGTACTGCTTGTGAAGGCAGAGCTGTGTGCATCTAACAGTAGTGCACACAGTATTGCCTGTGTATTTGTCTAAAATGATAACCATGTTACATAATAGGGCCCCCTGACCCTTATCCACCTCTGGTTAGGGACAGGACACAGCCTGCAGAGCAAGCCGAGGAGCTCTAAGTATCACAAGATTTGGTAATCTCGTGAGACAAAGAGCTTCCCTGCTCACTCTACAGGAAGTTCCCACCCTGATGAATGTCAGCAGCACCAGAAGCATAGATAAGTACAGTGGGCTGGGGATGGCGTGATGTGACTGGGAGGGCGTGATAAATGTAATGTTTTATTATAATGTATGTATCAATGCCCCATGTTGGCCACACCCACAACACAATGTGGCCACGCCCACAGACGGGCCTGTGTACTTTAAATGCCAGGGCTGATTTTTGCTCCCAGTCCAGCCCTGACCGTGGCACTCCAAACTTATGCGCAATCTTTAAAAAATGCTCCTGTACCCTCTGTCTGAATTATCCACTACTCAAACACTTTTAGTTAAGTATGTCTGGAACAACAAGTCTCCCAGAGTCAAGTTGGCACTCCTTAAGAAACCTACAATTTGTGGGGAAAAGGTTTCCTGACCTTAAAGCCTTCTACTAGGCAACCCAACTTAGTCAAATTGTGGCCGCTTTCGCTCCATCAATCTCTCTCTCCTGGGCAGGCATAGTTTACAATTATCTCAATGTATTGACACTCTATTGCATCTCTGGACCTCCCTTATAAAATATTTTCCTACCTTATAGTTTGCAGCTGGAACCTGGGAAACTTGTAAACAACACCTATCTATACCCCTTTCTACCCTGTCCATTACAACCATAAAGCTCAACCCCGATTTCCTTTCTGGACAATCTAGGTCCTCTTTCCAGACTTGGGCATACAATTTGTGTGGAATCTTTTGGATCAGGGGACCCTCACATCCTATGATGTTCTCTGCACCAAATATCTTGACCGCAATCCGAAAATTTTTGAGTATCTGCATATTAGGCATTTTCTTAACTCCTTCCTGTCAACCGCTCCCCCTTGATTTCTCATTTTGAGACACTATGCCTTTCCTTACTGTTATAGAGAGGCATGATTTTGTCCATTTATAATATTATCCTTGTCGACATACAAGACTCTGGGAACAGACACAAATGGAATGGAAGAAGTACCTGGGCCCTTCTCTGAAGAAGGACTATTGGAGATCATCAGATTGAAGGTGGTCCCCATTTCGATCTCTACTTTGATCAAAGTAGAGATAAAGTTTATTTTAGGTGGCATCTCACTCCTGATAAACATTCTAAAATATACTACTATCTCCTCTGATTGCTGGCGGGGCTGTAGACAAAGCGGTACCTTTCTATATATCTGGTGGTCATGTCCAAAGATCTCCTTCTTCTGGGATAAAGTCACTGTTTTGCCATCTCAGCTCCCTCCTCTCCCCTCCCTTCCCTCCCACTCCCATCCTCGCACTCTGCTCTCGACCTTCAAAATTGAGTCAATATGTAATGACATCTCCTTTCATCAGTCCCTTCTTGCATCCTCACCTACTCACTTGCCTCCCCACCCACCCACCACTATGTATGCCACTTAATGACAGGTATTAATATCTGTCTCAAATCAACACACAGCCCTTCTGAGCTGCATGATTCCCGATACAGTTTCTAAACTCTCTAAGGGAGGCAATGTTGTTTTGATGTACAAAAATAAGTAGAAAGCAGGGGTCAACTTCTAAAGAGTGCTACCTACATTTAATATGGGATCCCACAGAACTGTGTATTCTATGATCAAAGTTATATAATTGGATCTTGTTTTGGTTAAGGGCTACTTTGACAGTGACAAATATAAATGTTTGAAAGTGCTTTGTACTTGTATATTAGTTTTGTACATGATCCCTAAGCTAAACAAAGATATGAATAATCCAACAGCCAGACTAATTGTTTTGGCCAATGATAGTGTTACTGATAATGTGTGTCATTACATAGATGGAACGTTATGACAGTATGTGGTAGGTCAACCTTCATATGTGAAGGATATGAAGGATGTGTTACAAAAGTTATTTGCAATTCAAGTAGATGAGGGTTATCTCTTTTGTATACTAGACATAGAGTTTTTACATACATTAGTCTTTCATGAGGTAGGATTATTATGTTTATGGTGCCTATTGGAATGGGATTATATTTATGCAGCACAAAGAGTTTAGTTTAGAGTTGTTTAATGCTCAGTGACAAATACTACAAACAGTTGGCTAAACAGACACAGGCTCACAACTCTCAGTATGTCATATGATGGCAGAGGGTGTCACAGTATAGATAGAGCTCAGAGGGGCATTCTAATTCCTTCTACTCGCTCCATAATGTGCCAAGCGGCTTTGATTTCTATGGTGGTCCAGAATCATAAATCATTCAAAGCAGCTGTAAGAAAAAAAACAAGGGAAGATGTAAAGTAAAAGTGTGTTCACGTAAAGCAGCTAATGCATACCTGCTGAAACACGCATATACGCCTGTTAGAATGTGTATCTTTTACACCTGCTGACTTGTAAACCAGGCGCATATGCTGCTGATGCAGCGACAGACACCTCTCAAGGGGCCTGAGTCATTAAGGAAAGCAAGGCAAAAAAGGAGTAAATTTGATCCTGGACCAAACCATATTACAAAGCCAGGGGTAAAATTAGCTTGTTATTTTGAACATAAATTAAATACTTACTTTTTTTCATGTAGCACACAAATACTTGATAAGTTTATTTTTACACTGAAATTTAAAGTTGATCTAGGACATGCCCTACCCCAACTATAAATCTGTCCCCACATTTTAAATTTACCTCCTCCCTCCAATACAACATGATTTTGCCAAGGTGAAAACGTACTTATTTTTTTTGCTTTGCTCTCCTTATTGACTCAGGCCCAAGATGTTTACAGTTTTCCATATAGTTGGAAATATGCTATGTTTCCGTACTCTTTTTTTTTTTCAACATTAAATTACTTTCATTTTGAGGCCAACTCTGCATCAGCACCATTGTGAATGTCGTCCTTTTTTTATACCATTTACTGAATAAATTTGGATAGTTTTATATACAAATTTACTTTGCAATTACTGTTTATTACTGTTAATTAATTATGGGAGGGAATAGATTGAGTGACTTTTAAGTTATTTTCTCTGTAATTAGTTATTCGCCATGAGTCACTTATTATAAACATGTGATGTAAAGAGGTTCTACCATCGGCTTAATATTTGTGGTTTCTCCCCAGGCAGAAAGATGTCTGATCTACTAGAAGTTTATGGAATGTTACTCTCCACTCGTAAATAAATAAATACATTTATATGAATGGATGCTTTGAACATTGTAAATACTCTTTCTCTTAATATCCAGGTAAAGGAACATGTACATATTAGCAGTGCTTATGATAACCACAACAAGTGGATGAGTATTATCCAGCCCAAGATGACTTTTAAATCTGTAAAATACTTTAAGACTGGATAAGTATTTCTACAGTACTTTATTCTTACCACTTATCGTTGTAATCCATGACTATTTATGTAATAGCTGTATGGAAACATTGCATATTACATTTAAATATTAATTACATAATTAAGAAACAAATCTGCACCTCTGCCCTTCTTAAGCATTACATAGCTGGTCATTTGTATTAGTCATTCAACCTAATGATACAGATCAGTGCTTTTATTTAGTCAGATAATTTGGAAAGTATTCTCAGTCACTGAAAAGATAGTATAGAGGTGCAGCATTCTTATAAAACTTATCATTTAATTAAATAATTGAAAAACCACAATCCATCTATACAGTGCAGCATTAATGCAGATTGTGCAGTAAGTAATAAATTAAGGGGCTGATTCAATTAGTAGTGTGGTTCCATAATAACCTTGAGGCTCTGCTATCACGCGATGTTGTAGGTAATGATCTTCACTCATTTTTGCTTGCACCTCGTAGAAGGTTTTATTACCGTAACTGCCAGTAACGTGCGCAGAAATATAGCCGTGAGTTTACTATGGAACCTCGGGGCAAATAGAAACAATCCCTAAAAGTAATTTATTACTTTCCAACCACATTCCAATATAGGCACTATCTAGAATGATACACTACGTCTTTTATACTGTTACTGCTAATGCTATGATAGTGCTAATAATTTGCACAGATGAGACAGTTTCAATCAGGGCTGAATTTACCACTAGGCAACCTAGGCAACTGCCTTGGGCCTAGCGGTCCCCAGAGGGCCCCCCCAAGAGCCGACAGTGAGCGGCGTAGGCAAGGCGGAGAGGCGCTCCCCTCCTCCTGCCATCCCCCTCTGTCCGCCGGCATGTTGGACAAAATAGCAGCCGAGATAAGAGGGGTGGGAAAAAGTCACATGACAGCGCTCCTGGCAGTCTCCTCTCCTCCTTTCTCCAACTGAATATCGGGTGTGATGTCATCACGCCTGATGTCATTTTCAGTGAGGATTCGGCGAGGAGCAGAGGGGATCAGTGGCAGCGCAACGTAAAAGACAAGAAGAAAAACAGAAGAGAAGATAAAAAGGCAATAGAAAGGTAAGCAAAATTGTCATATTTTGCATATATTATGTGTGTGTGAGCGGCCAGTGTATTTATATTATGTGTGTGTGTGAGGGGCCAGTTTATTTATATTATGTGTGTGTGAGGGGCCAGTGTATTTATATTATGTGTGTGTGAGGGGCCAGTGTATTTATATTATGTGTGTGTGTGAGGGGCCAGTGTATATATATTGTGTGTGTGTGATGGGCCAGTGTATATATACTGTGTGTGTGTGTGGTCAGTGTATATATATTAGGTGTGTGTTTGAGTGGCCATTGTATATATATTATGTGAGTGTGAGGAGCCAGTGCATATATATTATGTGTGTGTGAGGGGCCAGTGTATATATATTATGTGTGTGTGAGGGGCCATAGTATATATATCATACTTGCCAACTCCCGCATTTTGGGTGAGTCTCATGGACTCCAGGGAGAGTATGGCAATCTCCCGAATTCTGCCCACTTCCTAGTGAAGTGGCATTTGGCCCCGTCCCCTGGTGTAAAATGACAAACCAGTATCTTGCCTAGGGGAACTTGAGGTCTAAATCCAACTCTGGTTTCAATCCATAAAATTCTAAATTAATATTGATAATTAATCGATAAACAACCGTTCGGCCCGATATCACATTAGTGTACACGCTCCATCGATGAACGAGGATCGTTCCAAAGCACAGATCATCATTTGATTTGATTGTTCAGCGGAACTATAAATCTCATTCAACTATGAAACAATGTCCTTCCAATCCTGCAGTGTGTATGCACTCACAGTTAGGATCTCTATAGAGTTTACAGAGTCATGATCTTTTCAGCCGATGGTTATGAGATTTGAAGAGCATAGAAATGAGGGTGAATCTTTTAAAACATGTATAGTGTGTACGTATGAATCTGCATGCTGATTGTGACTTCTTTTTTTGTTCCAGTCATTGGTACAATCGTTGTAGGTAACAAAATGGATGGAAAATCCTGTATTGTGTATACAGCCTTACACCCCTGTGAGGGAGCATGAATTTACAGGGCAAATTGAGGGTGTTCTTTGCAGATTAGGTACAAAAGTGAGGCTAGTTTTACACTGAAGTGAATTAACAAGATTTAATTTGGGGGCTGGATTATTTGAATGAGATAAAATGGCAGAGAAGGGGCATTTACAAGCAGTGTTCACAGCCTAAACTCCACCATCTCTGACATCCTGGTGTTTAGGTCTCATCCCTGTACTTTGAGATGAAAGGTGTAGATACTTTAGTATCTCTGACTCAGACTTTCTCACTCACATCGGATCTGAAAGCAAGGCTAAACGTTACACAACATCTCATTGGAGTCTGTAATGTGCACATAAAACACTACCTCATAGTGATTACTTTGACTCTGAACACTCCTCTCCCTGCTTCTAGACTCAACACAGAGTCTAGAGCACTCTGCAATGCAGACTACAGAAAAATAAATAAATAAGTCAATAAGAATAAATAAAAATAATATTTAATATAATTAATTATTCACTTCAAAGCCTTATAGACTAGAAAGTTGTAGAACAGATAACTGTAGATCAGATATATGTAGAGCAGAAGAGGTGTGTGCTGTATACAGGAGTGGACTGGCCCTTTTGACAGGTGTGCATTTGTCCCCCAAACTGATACAATTTTCAGCCATGGAGCCTGTCGTCTCTGGCCACTCTGATTGTGTTTATATTTTAAAACATAATCAGAAAGGCTGGGAGTACCCTTAACCTGTACGGATGGTAGTAACAGGAATGAACTGTGGCTGCAACCACCTCGTAGAATTCATTCCCTTGTACAATAAGAGTTTTTTCTGGTCTACAAACCTTCAGTCATTCTCTGAAAACCCACCTATACAGACAAGCTTATAATGTTCCTCAACCACCCTCTTAACCTCGCTATTTTATCCTATTATCACCCTCTACACAATTCACACAAGACAACAACCCTCTGACCCCTTGACCAACATTGCTGTGTGACTGTATCATACAGCCCACTAAGCACGTTTTACCTTTGCATTCTGGCTGGACCAATATGCAATATGTAGCACTTACCCTTGTGTATCAAACACCCACTGTCCCATAGATTGTAAGCTTGCGAGCAGGGCTTTCTTACCACTCTGTCTGTATTCTCCAGTATTGTTTAAATGCTGTGTTTGTTCCCAATTGTAAAGCACTAGGGAATTTGCTGGCGCTATATAAATAAATGCTGCTGCTGATGATGATGATGATGATGATGATGACTGGGTAAGATATAATACCCAGTAAACGGCTGCTAGCACACAGATTGCTGGATGATGTTGGCCATTCGGGAGATCCCAACACACTGATTGGTGGATGGCTGAAAATATCATAAATAAATTAATAGACATTTAGATCAGACCCTGGCTGATTGTGTGATCATGATAAAGGAATGGCAGTTTTTGCTTATTGAGCACCTAGATGTTTATTCTTTTTATGTTTTACCTAAAATTATCAAATCCCTCGCCAACCACCAGGCCATCCTATTGTTTCAAGTGTAGAATCTCTAGTAATTTATCTTCCTTTGTTCATCACTTTTTACAGACACACATAGTGTGATCCTACAGAATGTCTTGATTCAAGGTTTCAAAACCTAGATACTGATAACATGTGACAGGGGATCACTACATAACAACATGCCACATCAGGCTAGAGTAAGAGCTGTGCAGATCTTTCATCTCACAGATGTAACCCTTGGGAGCACATTACATTAATTTATTTTGAGTTCTATTTACTTTATTTTATCATATCACTATTTTGTTTTTTAATCAAAATTCTTTCTTCAGGTGATGGGTACTGTACTGCCATGGGCACCAGGTTTGCACCAGTTTTGTAAATCTTTACCTGGGTCTTTTTGAAAATTATTATTTTGGGGAGGGCCTCTTCATCATGAATCTAGTGCCCTATGGCATATACATAGATGATTTATATTTTGGACACTTGTTTTTTTAATGACAATATTTTGAATTTGAAGTTTACTGACATTTTTCACAAAGCAGAAATCACCTTTATGGACTTTTTGTTAGGGAGGGTTATATAGATTATACATATTAATCTTAAAAGAGAATACTGTAATGGTTATCTATATTACAAAAGCAATTATTATCCATGGAAAAATAATATTCCAAAGAGGCAGTTGTTGAGATTAGAAAGAATTGCACTGCTCCTGTGATTCAGATGTCCATAGATAAGCTGATGATTTTTTCTAGAATTTTAAGGATAAAGAATATCTAAGGAGGGCATATACTGAAGCCTCCTAAATGGATACGGAGTCTTAAGTATAATGATCCTAAAGAGAGAACAAGGAGGATAACTGTTGAACCATCTACAATTGATAGAGCAATCGCTTTTGTGTCAAGATTTAAATCTCATTCATATAAAGTCAAACAAATTTTAAATAAGAATTATGCACTTTTTAGATGTGATGAAATTTTTAAACCTTTTTTTTACTTAAGTAGCCTATTGTGACTGTTAAGAGAGCTAAAACATTAAGAAATAGGTCAGTGACTAGTTTTATTAAAAGACCAAAGGATAAGGTATAGCCTTCTAATACCCATTCTTCTTTATGGTCATTACCTAAACCAATGGGGTGTTTTAAATGTCGTAAACTATGGTGTATTACATGTGGATGGATTAGCAAAGTAATAGGCTCAAGTACAACAATTAAGTATTTAAAATCAAGTAATTTATCAATTGCAAATCCAATATTTTATTTTTTTATTTATATGGTATATGTCACGTTATCACAGGAATTCCCACCGACTGATGTTAGCGCTACTAAACTGAGAGGCACGGATGCTAATGCACCCCCGGTGTTTGCCAGGGCCCCCCGCAAGGAGGTATGGACTTTGTTATGTGAGGTGCGCAGGTCACGGTTCTCCCAGATAGTCACCAGTGCGGCGTAGAAAGCGTAGTCAGACAGGCAGGATCGGAGCCAAGGAGCCAACAGAGGATAGGCGAGAGAATAGTCAGAACAGTCTGGGATCAAAACAAATACGGGCAACAAGGTACAGAGGAGAATCCAGGAGAAGAGTCTAGGTAAGCCAAATCAGTAACCAAACACACACAATGGAAACACAGGAATGCTGGAGTATGAACCAATACTCTGGCATCCTAATGGTGCCAGAGTGAGGTTTAAATAATGGAGGAAGGAAGCAGGTAGTCAGGTGATCTCCAGCGATCAGACACAGCTGATCGTTGGAGCTGGCGGCCCGTTGCTAGGCAACGTGGATGCGTCATTCGGCGCATATACGCTGCAGCAGGAGGCCGGAAGGACGTCCCATTGCTAGGCAACGGGATGGGAGAGAGTGCCTGAAGGCGACCGTCTCCGGCACCTACGTGGGGTACAGAGGCGCCGCCTGACAGTATAGATGCAAATTGCAGTATGTCTGGTGCAACAATCAAAGTCTAAGGGGTAAATTTACTAAACTGCGAGAATGAAAAAGTGGAGATTTTGCCTATAGCAACCAATCGGATCTAGCTATCATTTATTTAGTTATTCTACAAAATGATAGTTACTGTCTGATTGGTTGCTATAGGCAACATCTCAACTTTTTTAAACCCGCATATTAGTAAATATACCCCTAAGTGTAAGTTTCCTAGAGTACAAGTTAAATCTTTTCAAAAGACATCAGACACATAGGGCCTGATTCATTAAGGAAAGTAAGGCAAAAAATTTGTACATTTTCTCCTGGACAAGCCATGTTACAATGCAAGGGGTGCAAATCAGTTTATTATTTTGCACATAAGTTAAATACTGGCTGTTTATTCATCTAGCAAACACTTGAAGCTTTATTTGTACACTGAAATATAAAGTTGATCTAGTACATGCCCTACCCCAGCTATAAATCTGCCATCACATTTTAAATGTACCTCCCTCTCCAATGCAACATGATTTTGCCTTACTTGCTTACTTTTGTTTAACTTCCCTTAATGAATCAGGCCCATGGTGCTTAGAATTCCTTCCAATTAGATTCATGAGAGCTTGGATGCCTGATGTTTGCTCCAAGTCATAGACTGTTTGCCATCTGTATCCTCCCTTCAAACTCTTGCAGCTAAAGGACTTATTTTACTGAAAGATTTTGGAAACTGGAGTTATGAGAATTCACAAAGGAAATGACTTTTCTGTGCACTTCAGAGGAATGTAACATGAAGAATATGAGGCGCTTTTTATGTGGATCTGTAAAATAGGAATTACAGTGTCTAGCATTTGAAATCATTGCACGCAGAGATGAATGAAACATTTTGTTTTATACTGAAAGAGAAGCATAGAATTGTGTTTATGTGTGTCATCGGTAGCATTTCACCCAACATTAGGTTGTGGCCTTTTAAAGGGTTAACCGCTGATAAACCACTATGAAACTTGGCTAAACAGACAATCATGTGCTTTAAGCCCAGTCAGACCAAATCTAAAACATCTGATAAAAATTAAAGTATTTTTTTATTTTTCCCATCACACCATTGAAAGAATTCCACTTGTATTACTGTGGAATGGTGTCCATTATATGCAGGCAGACCACTGTGACGTTATTATAGATACAGTGTAATATTCTGCACAAATAAAGCAAATTGTTACAATGCCTCAGTAAATAAGTAATAACCTAAAGACATTTAATTGAGTTATGAGGGTCATTTATGAACCAAAACCATACCAGCATTACCTTTTTACTTGTATGCCCAAAATGCCAAGCACATATCAAGGTCCAGCCCATTCTGTGTATGATAACAAATGCTTTCTCATTTCAATCTATCTGCCCCTATCTACTTGTGGTCCACCTGGAAATTCACTCTGTGGAAACAGTAAAAATGTCCAGGTTACTATAACTTTATAGCAGCCCCTTTATTGATTTAAACTTGTAACTTTATCTCCTAATTTACTTTTCCATTTAGCTTCATTTATGTCTTAATTATGAGAGAAAAGGAACAGGCGCGGGCTGGCAACATGCAGCCCGGGGGGCGCACAGTCCGAATAGCGGTCACTCTGAGCGGCCCGGGGGACCGATGCCCCCCTGCCCCCCGGCCCAGCCCGCTCCTGAAAAGGAACATTGGGACTATATTTATTGTGTCAATTTGATATGTATTTCTTCAAAGTGAGTCCAGACATACACTTTCCATAAAAGTGCAACCGGAAGGTGCTCAATATAATTGAAAGTATAGGATGAGGTCCAATCTCTGCCACCTCAGAAGATATGGAAAAATCCTTTTGAGGGGAGGTAAATGCTGTGCGCCCTCTTGGAAAAATCTAAAAAAAAATCACCTTAATACACCCGCTCAACCCTTTTATCTTACTCTAATGGTCTCATCTCAATTGTGCATATATGAGCTCATCTGAGCTGCAGTCCTGACTCAGCAAGGTATGATTGCCACAGCTCTCCCCAATTCAAAGGTACAAAGCTTTATACATTGCAGATGCAGTCATCTAGGCCCACAAACACATGTACTTACCTGCAATAACTGGTGTATTTGCACAAACGTAGATGAATTACATCATAAAACAGCATATGCACTGTGCCTTTGCTCTTTTGCACTATTAATGAGCCTTACGAAGTCCACATGTACCCTCAGTACACATTTTAGTGTATGCCTACAGCATGCATGGTTGCTACCTGTCGGAGGTGTCACTGTATTAAGCTGTGCAAGCACACCTCCTACTGTATGTACTTCTCAATTAAGGGAGGGCTGGCAAATTTTAGCCCAGGAGGCAGGACTCAACCCAGCGAACTATTAGGAACATTTTAAAGGAAAAAATGCAGGTGGCCCTGTGACCCAGCCCAAGGTAGCCCATTATGGGACCGGCACAGCCTGCCCCTATTGTATGCACTTTAAAAAAAAAAAAAACAATTTTGCATTTAATTAGAATAATGACACTACATCTTTGACCTAGGCTTTTTTATTTAACTACATACAAGAGCAAAGGAGACTTGTTTTAATGAAGCACTAGATATGCGTGTTTAGAAATGTCACTTAATTACTTTACCCAATCACATTTATGTACAGCATTCACAATGTCTATGAACAGGACAGGAAATTATCTCACTTGTGCTCTGGAAATGCTTTGGGGTCCCCCCCACATAGGAAGATTACATCTCTGAAGTTGCCAAATCAACCTCTCCTGTGTTCTTTTATTGAAGTACCAGTCTAATACCAGCTATGACACAGCTAATTTATGTACATGTTAAGATTTGCCACACAGAGTGTCTGGTTTACAATGCACAAATTGCCTGAGGCGCAGAGCACATCCATTTTTGATGATGTGTGTCACATTATGGATGTTTGTTTTATTTTTAGAACCAGATATATATGAAATATATATAATGCATAGCTACTATGCAATTAGTTTAAATGATACTGTCTTACTGTATGTTTACATCGTAAAAAGCTGCAGGCATGCAGCATGGATTTCAACCAATTATAATGCAGTTTTATGTTGGCACACATAAATAAGAAAAAATATAGTTAAAGGATTTTATTTTTTCATTTCTGACCTGGTGGAGATTGGGTCTCATCTTATAAGTTTAGTGGGACCATTTTGCACCTTCAAGCTGCACTTCAGTAGAGAAGCATATTTATAATTACACAGTATGAGTCTAATTCATCAAGGTACATATCTGCCTATTTTGAGCACAAAATCACTCTGCACATGGCCAGAACCGGACTATACGCCAGTAACTACATTCACGTCTGCTTTGTCTTCGAGAGCAAAGGACACTTACTACAGCCTACAATTTTGGGAAATGACAGGGATGGGGAAGGGGCTTTTGCACGTTGTCAATTTACAGTAAGGGTGTGTCAAACTCAGGCTCATGCAGCCACGTCCGAATCAAACTCTGGGTATCACAAAGTTACTTATTTTTCTGCCGTATCTCTTGCTCCAGCTACAGGGCTACTCTAAGTCCTGAGTATTAGAAATTACATTCTCAGTATGCATGCTATGCTGTGTGTTTGCAAACAGGAGGAACTGTAAAAATTTATTTTATGTTCAGTAGACATTAAGTACATCCTAATACAGTGGTTCCTAAACTGTGCTCTACAACTCCCTGGGGTGCCACGGCGATCTCAAAGGGGTGCCACAGCCAGGGCCGGTGGTAAGCATGGCAAGGGACTACTTGGTAATTATTTTGGCTTAGCGGTGCCTTGAAAAAATTATGGAGACCCTAAGGGTGCCTCGACCTCAGAAAGTTTGGGATCCACTGTCCTAATAAATGTATTTCATAGGATAAAAACAGCACAGCAGACCTATACCTGAATTAATCAGTGCACGTATCTTCAGATCTATTCCCTGTTGAATTTGGGAGAATGCAGAACCAATTTATGTGTATTTTTAAACGCACGTTGCGTTCAGAATGCGTGCTTTGATGAATCAGGCCCAATAAGTATATCTGAGTAGACGGCCGCAACTTGATATAACAGTTGAAATTCTAATATATTAAGTATTAACAGCTGGAGGAATCAATACACAAGCAGCCAATCAGGAGCATCATTATTACACCAGGCCTCCATCAAAAGATATGTCTCCTAATACGCATTTCTTTGCTACAAATCAATGGTTTCCTTTGATTTTGTGCATATATACGTTTTGTTTAAAAAAATGCATTTTTTCTCTTTTAACAATGTCATCTTACTACATTTTTCTTATGTATACCTGGCAGCATAAAATGCAATGATTATGTAAGATTACTGGTAGAATGCAGAGATTTCTTTTATACAAATGATAAATCGGGAGAGGTTGGGTCATGATTATTTGTGGTAAAGCGGGAAGTTAAATCCAACCTTTACTTTTAGACACCACAGTAGTAAACATTAAATGACAATGCTTTGGGTGTGCACTGTTTACTTTCATTACTCATTTATACATTAACTTTTATTTCACTCTTAAAATGTGAAAGATATAATATATGCACACTGCATTATAATTGGATAAAATGAATGCTCCATTAATTCATGTATGTGATAGGTCTATTTGCCAGATCAGCCATGCAAATCTTGACACATATGAAACAGACAGGCTGCATGGTTGCATAAAAAGGAACTTTAGAATGTAAACCCTCGCGGGCAGGGTCCTCTGTACCTATTGTCCCACGTTTGTCTACTGTCCCTCATATGTCCTGTCACGTCTTTTGCTGCACTGTGTGTGAGTCCCCATAGCATTACTCACACTCATCTGTGCTACTTATGTGTATTACCTCATCTATTTGTTACTTGCTTCTGTATCCAGCGCTACGGAATCTGTGATGCTTTCTAAATGAATAAATACATAATAATAACTAGCATGTATGTTATGGCTGCTGCAGCACACTCTTTAGCGACTCTGCTCTGCTAGTCTGATGAAATGAGAATTTGATCATGTGACATCACTTGTGAGGCTAAGAGCTGTGTGCTGTTTCGCCCACTGCAGCATCACTCAGGCAATCATAGGGTTGCCATAATTTGCTAACTAGACAGGAAAAGAGCAAATAAATTTAAATTATCATGTCATGCTATTGTAAAAAATAAACATCTAATGTGCCATGATTAGCAAAGAAAAGATAAATACCTTTGTCATGTGTGATATGGTAAAAAAAAATGGACATATGTGCTGTGGAAAGATAAATACTTACAGACCTGCTAAGTTGAAATTGCTTTTTTCTTTTTTTTTTTCATTAATCGTTTTTATTGAGATTTGTTAGGTTAACAGGGGGTACAGAAAGAAAAAAAAAAGGGAAGGGGGTGGGAGGAGAAGGGAATATGAACACACCAATACAGCGTATGCAGGTTACAGACATTATACAGTATACAGTCTACATTCTACTGTGGCAATTTCCACTAACCCACCGGACTTGGTCTAGATCTTCGAGGGACCAGTTTAAACACTCTATCAAGGCGCATCTATTGGCAAAGGACCTCCATTAGTAGGGGGGGAGAAGGATTATTCACCAGAGAACCACCCCCATCAGTCACATAGACATGCCATTCAAACCATTTCATCAGTGGGGAGGATGGTCTCATAGAGTGGGGGACATCTAGTGTTTCCATCTCAAACGCATATTGGACTTTGGTTATTACCTTTGACAGGCTGGGGGGTAGTGGCGCCCTCCATGCCTGGGCTATGGCAGCTCTGGCAGCAGTAAGTATATGGTTAAACACATAACAGGCCTGTCTCGGGACATGAGGATATACCTGAAGAAGGGCAATTTCAGGGGCCTGAGAAAGATCTAATCCAGTCACCCTCTTAGCTAAGTCAAATACCTAGCCCCAAAAAGAGTGTAAAACCGGGCATGCCCAAAAAATATAGAGCAAATCCCCTACCATCGAGCATTGTCTCCAGCACAACTTAGACTGGGAGGGCCACATTTTATGAATTCTGGAGGGGGTCAGGTATAGTCTATTAACTAGTTTGATAAACATTTCAGAGTGGTTTAAACATTTGGACATACGGAAAGCATTTACATAGACTGCCTGCCACTGGTCTTCTGTGAGGGGTGTCTGGAGATCTGATTCCCACTGGAGTTGGCTAGAACTTTTGGCTATTGGCTTCGGGGAGGTGAATCCGTACCAGAAGGTGATCCCAGCTCTATTGTCTCCTTTCGTAAGTTTCGAGAGAAGTGGGGGTGGAGGGGCCTGCAAGGTCAGGTTATATCTAGAGAGGGAAGATATCCAGTGCCTGATTTATAAATATTTGTAAAAATCTCTCGTGGGTATATGGAATTGGTGCTGAATTTGTGTGAAGGACATCAACCCCTGATCATCGAATAAAGACCTTAGGTCTACTATGCCACTCGTTATCCACAGGGACAGATTCATGTCTGGGATCAATTTAGCCAAAGTCCACAGTGACAGGTTATTAGCGGGGAGAGATATAGCAGGGGAAGTCTCAACCAACTTATCCCAGGCTCTCAGCGATTCACTGACAAGCCGGGACATGGACCCACAAGGAGGGCGCCACCGTCTGGGCAGCCAGAGTAGATCTTGCAAAGGGAAATGGGGATTGCGAGCCCATTCCAAATCTACCCAAGGTTTCTTATTGGGGAAGAGACCAGTCTCTAAGTTGTGCAAGGAGGCAAGCCATATGATACCTAGCCAGGTCTGGGAGAGCTAGACCACCCTTTTGTCTGGTTAAGGACATACGAGCACTAGCTATTCGTGGGGGTTTATTCTTCCAAATATATGAGCACATGATAGAGTGTAGTTTGTCCATTATAGGTTTTGGTAAATACAAGGGCAATGTACGGAACAGATACATTAGTTTTGGCAAAATCATCATCTTAAAGGCTGCCAGTCTACCTAGCCAGGAGACATCGCTGCACATCCATGACTTGGTCAAGGTGAGAATTAGGGGAATCAAAGCCGCAAAGTTAAGGTCTACAATGTTAGTTATCGAGGGAGTAACCTGGATACCCAAATACTGGAGTGCCTCAGACTTCCAAGAGTAAGGGAAAAGAGCCCCAAGGCTCGACACTTTAACTGGCGGTAGGTTAATAGGTAACGCGTCGGATTTAGTGGTATTTAATTTATAGTAGGACGCTCCACTAAATTTATGAAGTATATCATGAAGGGGCGGCAGCGAGGTCTCCGGGTCAGTTACAATTAGTAGAATGTCGTCTGCAAAAAGACATAGCTTGTGAACCGTCTGGTTGACTGTAACCCCAGTAAAGGACTTGGCCTGTCTAATAGCTTGAGCTAGAGGTTCTATTGCTAGGATGAAAATTAGGGGAGAAAGGGGGCACCCTTGTCTGGTGCCATTAGAGATCTTAAAATGATCGGACAGAAAACCGTTGCTGAGTACTCTAGCTGTGTGGTCGCTATAGAGGGCCATGATCCCATTCAAAAACCTATCTTTCAAACCAAAGCGAAGAAGGACCTGCTGCATAAACCCCCAATGTAACCTGTCGAAAGTCTTTCTTCGTTGAGGGGGAGAGAATTACTAGTTCTAGGTGGGACCCCTCGACACTTTCAATGATGCTAAGGACTCGCCTTGTATTGTCAGAGGCCTGACGCCCGCCGACAAATCCCACCTGATCAGGGTGTATGAGCTGTGGAATAAGTTCTTGCAATCTATTAGCAATGAGCTTGGCATAGATTTTTATGTCAGTATTTAATAAGGCAATAGGTCTGTAGTTAGAGCAATATGCAGGGTCCTTCCCCGACTTCGGGATTGTTATCAGCTGAGATTCGAGCATCTCTTTGGGGAAATGCCCCTGCTCCGTACCAGTATTATACAATTGCACAAGAATCGGGGCTAAGTCAGACTTGAAGGCACAATAGAAATTATTAGTATAGCCACAGTAATAAGAAAAGTTGGCGCTATAGGATATCACATATGGGGTACTCAAATAGATTAAAAGACTGAAGGGTAAGGGTCCATCTTTTACCTTTATAGCAGTGTCTGGTTTTTATCGTTTATGAAGTTATCCATGAGCGATATTTTTATTAATAAATGTTGTGAGGATTTTACACTATGGAATCTTCTCTTTTCTTTTACCATTACTGTGATGGAGTGGAGATCTGTTTTATGGGATAAAGATCAGGAATGTAGAGGAAGTACGAGTACACATGTCTGATTTGATATGCTATTTTTCCATTGCCTTCTAGTAAGTGCATACCCATGAGGGGTTAAATAAGAATTGCTTTCATCACGTGGTGTTGCTGTAAAGTAAAGGACACGGGCTATTAAAGGGTCCCTTTCTTATGTTAAGTTGTATGGTATATATAGGCTATACTATGTCAGTTTTATATTTCTTTATATGAACATTCATTGGATGAATACCTACAACGGAGGGTGCCAAAGGAGAAGATTTCTCATGTCCCATTCAGGAACAGCTATCAAGATATGTGATATCCTATAGCGCCAACTTTTCTTATTACTGTGGTTATTGTATAGATGTTTGAGTACATTGAAGGGATTGTACATTATAAGTTAAGAGGCTGCTTTGGGTTTGATCGCGCAGATAGACATCTTTGTTATTTGATTATTAGTATAGCCGTCTGGGCCTGGGGCTTTATTTTTCGGTAATTTTTTGATAGCCTCTTCAATTTCAGACTGTGTCCATGGGGCATCTAAGGACCTGGCAGTTTCAGGATCTAGACTGGGAAGATTTAGGCCTTGTAGGAAGGAGTCTATGGCTTTGCTATTAGGCTGGATCGTAGAGGGGTCATCCTTCAAATTGTATAGGGTAGCATAGAACTTTGCAAATATATTAGCTATATCTTTGGGGTTAGAAGCTTTGTAAACACCTTCCACCAATAAATATTTTATTCTGTTCCTGGCCTGTCGGCCTCTTAATTTACATGCTAGCATCTTCCCTGATCTATTCCCAGCCATGTCGAATTTTTGCTGCAATCTGTTTAAGGCTGCTTGGGTCCTAGCCATAAGTAGTTTCTGTAGTTGGGCCCTTGAAATTGCTTTTTTCAATGAAGTCTTTGACAATAAGTTAAAGTACTGCTGATCCAGAGAGCTAATTTAGAGTGATGATGCCAAAGTTTCAAGTAATACATTAGCAGTCAACATTTAAATAAATATGCAGCTAGAGTAAAATTAATACATTTGGTGCAAAGCTGTGCATTGTGTTGCACAGAGCGGCCCATCAGGAGTGACAAGGCTGATACACGTCTGGACGTTCTGGGACTTTTATTGCTAGAACTTAGATTCTGAAGATACTGTTGATAAAGGGGGCTATGTTTTGACGCACTGGTTGCTTGCCTTGCCAACCACAAAAACATAATAAAATTATTGTTATAAACAATTATTATCAATGTTTAGAACAATGATTTTTATAATGATTCTAAACAATAGCACTATTATTTAGAACAATAATAATAATTATAATGGGCAGACCTAAGGGTGAACAAATTGCTCAACTAACTTTAGCAATAGCATGTTATTACAGCAAAAAAAGAACCCAAGTGCAAAATGTGCAATGGTAAAAATAATGTACTTCTTATGGATTTACTGAAAATTTAAATATTTAAAGCATACTTTATGACAAAAGAAATGCCACGAACATCAGACCTAACTGCCCTGTCATCTGCCTTTATACTAGAGATGGTCACTGACCCCCGTGTTTTGGTTTTGGATTCGGTTTTGGATCTGGATTACCGTCGTGTTTTGGTTTTGGTTTTGGTTTTGCAAAACCGCCATTGCGTGTTTTGGTTTTGGTTTTGGTTTTGTTTGGTTTTGTTTTGCTATTTTTTGGGAAAATCCATGTTTTTGGGCCTAAATTAACCCAATTTAGTGCTCCAACTGTTTTAGAGACAAGTAATCTAATTGTTGAGGTAATAAATCATCCAAAAAAACAGTTTAATTCTTCGTTGGTAGGCCTATTCTACACACAAAACAGATTGTCTTCCTCTCCATCTATGCATATTGGCAATGCAGCCATCGTCTTTGAATGTATATTACACCCTACACTTATAGTTAAATATGTAAAGAAATGGAAAAAGCCAGTTTGGTTTCTGTCTCTCAAGGCCCCCCTCCACTTGTATAAAATACCAAAATATTCAGCCATTATAGACTGTACAATAATAATTGACATGGAGAAAGCCAGTTTGGTTTCTGTCTCTCTAGGCCCCCCTCCACTTGTATAAAATACTAAAAAATTCAGCCATTATAGACTGTACAATATTAATTGACATGGAGAAAGACAGTTTGGGGTCACTCTGTCTCTCTAGGCCCCCCTCCACTTGTATAAAATACCAAAAAATTCAGCCATTATAGACTGTACAATATTAATTGACATGGAGAAAGCCAGTTTGGTTTCTGTCTCTCTAGGCCCCCCTCCACTTGTATAAAATACTAAAAAATTCAGCCATTATAGACTGTACAATATTAATTGACATGGAGAAAGACAGTTTGGGGTCACTCTGTCTCTCTAGGCCCCCCTCCACTTGTATAAAATACCAAAAAATTCAGCCATTATAGACTGTACAATATTAATTGACATGGAGAAAGCCAGTTTGGTTTCTGTCTCTCTAGGCCCCCCTCCACTTGTATAAAATACTAAAAAATTCAGCCATTATAGACTGTACAATATTAATTGACATGGAGAAAGACAGTTTGGGGTCACTCTGTCTCTCTAGGCCCCCCTCCACTTGTATAAAATACCAAAAAATTCAGCCATTATAGACTGTACAATATTAATTGACATGGAGAAAGCCAGTTTGGTTTCTGTCTCTCTAGGCCCCCCTCCACTTGTATAAAATACTAAAAAATTCAGCCATTATAGACTGTACAATATTATGAAAAATGGACAAAGCCAGTTTAGGGTCACTCTGTCTATGACACCCTACCCTTAAGGATAAATTGCCCTAACAGCAGCCTTTCAAGATGGTATGTGATATGGAAATGCCACAAGTCCCTTTCCTCTTTGGGGGTAGATTGCACCCTACACTTACATAGAAAGTTTTAAAAAGATGTTATCGGCATCATCTTCAGCTTCATCCTCACCCTCATCAGTGTGTACGTCATCATCACAGACTATCAATTCATCGCCGCTTGAATCCGCCATTAGAGAACAGTCAGTGCTTGGATGTCTTGGATGGTGAAGGCCTTCCTCGTGGAAGATGTAGTTCATTTTTATAAACATCATTTTCTCCACATTTTTGGGAAGTAACCTTCTACGGCGATCACTGACTAAGTTCCCTGCTGTGCTGAACACTCGTTCAGAGTACACACTGGAGGGTGGGCAGCTTAGGTATTGCAAAGCAAGTTTGTACATGGGTTTCCAAATGGCCTGCTTTTCTTCCCAGTAAGGAAAGGGACTGTCTGACATTTCCATATCAACTACCTCTTGAAAGTAATCCTCCACCATCCTTTGCATGTTTATACTCATATTGGATGGAGTTATGGGCAAAGTGACACATTTTTTTGAAAAATCCTTCAAACCAGCCCAGATGTTAAATTGTTCTCGTCTGCCCCCTGTGTCTTCCCTGCTTCTTTTTTGGAAATTTAATTTTTTACGAGCAACAGCTTGAGAAAGTGAAGGAGGACACGTCGTCAAGCCGAGGCCCAGTTCAGCGGCCAACTTGCTGAGCAATAGCTCCTTGCAAAAGTTCACATCTCGCTCATTTACAAGTAAAGACTCAATGTAGGTTTTAAACCTTGGATCAAGCACAGTGGCCAAAACGTACTGATCCGAGTTCAAGATCTTAATAACTCGAGGATCATTGTGAAGCGAATTAAGTACTTGATCGACAAGGCCAACATACTTTGCTGAATTGCTTGCTTTCAGCTCCTCCTTCATATTCTCAAGCTGCTTTTCCAATAGTCTAATTAAAGGAATGACTTGGCTCAAACTAGCAGAGTCTGCACTGACCTCACATGTCACAACTTCAAATGGTTTCAGCACCTTGCACAGCACTGAAAGGATTCCCCACTGTGCAAGAGTGAAATACATCCCCCCTCCTTTCCCAATGTCATGACTTGTGCAATATGCTTGGATGGCTTTGCGCTGTTCCTCCATCCTCTGAAGCATGTACAGGGTGGAATTCCACCGAGTTACCACCTCTTGCTTAAGTTGGTGGCAGGGCAAGTTAAACTGCTCTTGGAGCTGCTGTAATCTCCTACATGCTGTGGCTGAATGCCTGAAATGGCCTGAAATTTTACGGGCCACCGAAAGCATCTCCTGCACCTCACGGTTATTTCGTAGGAAGCTCTGCACCACCAAGTTGATGGTGTGAGCAAAACAGGGAATATGTTGGAAATCACCCAGCTGTAATGCTCGCACTATATTGTTGGCGTTATCTGAAATGACATACCCTGGGGAGAGTCCGAGTGGTATAAGCCATGCATCAATCACATCTCTCAGTTTGCGTAACAAATTGTCAGCCGTATGCCTGTTAGTGAAGCCGGTGATACAAAGAGTGGCCTGCCTGTGACAAATGTTACGTAGTGGTGTACATGCTGCTGCTGTTCCTGCTGGTGAAGGTGAATGACCAACCCAGTGGGCTGTCACAGTCATATAGTCTTTGGTTTGGCCACTTCCACTTGTCCACATATCTGTGGTTAAGTGAACAGTGGGCAGAATGGCATTTTTCAGCGCAATCTCTACATTTTTACACACTTTTTGGTATAGTTGTGGAATAGCTTTACGGGAGAAATGGTGTCGCGATGGAATTCTGTAACGCGGACACAAAACCTCAATTAACTGTGAAAAACCAGCTGCGTTTATTGTGGAGATTGGACGCAGATCTAACACTAACATTGCAGCCATGGCGTCTGTGATTCGCTTGGCGACTGGGTGACTGCTGTCATATTTGCTTCCCCTCGCAAATGATTGTTTCACAGTTAATTGCTGAAATGTAGGACTGCTCATTTTATTCACCTGCCTCTGGGATGACGATTCACCCCCAGCAGCAGCAACAGCAGCAGCAGGACTAACGCTTTCTTCAGAGGAATCAATAATAGTGCCGGAGTCATCCAGCCTTAAGTGGGATGCCGGGCTAACTCCGAGCGCTACTGAGGATATTGATGAGGATGGTGTGGTGGGTGTATTTTGTAGCCGTCGGTATGTCGGTGAGCGGAGGGTCTTAGCTGATGAGGGAGTGCTTGTATTCTTTTGGGAAGAACTTTCAGCTTTTCCCAACACTTTGCCATGAACTCTCGTTAAATGGCGTAACATAGACGAGGTTCCAAGATGGTTAAGGTCCCTCCCTCGACTGACTGTGGCTTCACATACACTACAAATGGCTATACAATTGTTGTCTGGATTTGGGTAGAAATAATTCCACACATAAGAAGTGGATTTTTTTGTTTTATGCCCAGGCATGACAATGGCCTTTTTCTTGTCACGTGCCAGAACTGCTGCCACTGGTGCAGGACTTACACAAACAACCTCATCCTCATCAACATCCTCATTAGCGCCCTCGTCGCCTACACAAATCTCCCCCTCATCCTCTTCTAATTCCAAAGTGGCATCCTCAATTTGGGTATCACCGGCTACACTCGGGCTATTAAGGCACACATCAGCAGAATGCTCACGATTAGACATCCCACTGTTGGATGGACTCTCCACAGGGATTGTTGTCATTTGTGAATCAGAGCAAATATTCTCCTGTAATGCCTCACTGGTATCTTGCAGCTCAGCTTTGACGCGTAACAGTAGTTGTGCACCAATTGTAGCCTGGGTAACTTTTTGGGATCTGCCACTAATAGCCAAAGGTGAAGGCCTCATTCTCTCTTTGCCACTGCGTGTGTAGAATGGCATGCTTGCAATTTTTTTTTTATCGTCACTTAACTTTTGCTCAGTTACACTTCTTTTTCGCTTCAATACAGTAAATTTTTTTTTGTTTTTTTTTTTTTGCACTAATTTGAAAACACTCTGTTGTTTGACATCGCCTTGGCCAGATGACGTACTGGGAACACTAACATCAGGACTGGTGACAGAACCTGGTTGCTCATTTAGATCATATGTGGACTGCTTTGAATCCATTCTGAGCGCAAACCACTGGGGAGTGCTAAAAATTATTGAGTAGATACTGCTGACAGATATGACTTTTGACAGCCAGAAATATTAATGCACAATTAGGGAGGACACCCCAAAAACACTGAGGAGTGCTAAAAATTATTGAGTAGATACTGCTGACAGATATGACTTTTGACAGCCAGAAATATTAATGCACAATTAGGGAGGACACCCCAAAAACACTGAGGAGTGCTAAAAATTATTGAGTAGATACTGCTGACAGATATGACTTTTGACAGCCAGAAATATTAATGCACAATTAGGGAGGACACCCCAAAAACACTGAGGAGTGCTAAAAATTATTGAGTAGATACTGCTGACAGATATGACTTTTGACAGCCAGAAATATTAATGCACAATTAGGGAGGACACCCCAAAAACACTGAGGAGTGCTAAAAATTATTGAGTAGATACTGCTGACAGATATGACTTTTGACAGCCAGAAATATTAATGCACAATTAGGGAGGACACCCCAAAAACACTGAGGAGTGCTAAAAATTATTGAGTAGATACTGCTGACAGATATGACTTTTGACAGCCAGAAATATTAATGCACAATTAGGGAGGACACCCCAAAAACACTGAGGAGTGCTAAAAATTATTGAGTAGATACTGCTGACAGATATGACTTTTGACAGCCAGAAATATTAATGCACAATTAGGGAGGACACCCCAAAAACACTGAGGAGTGCTAAAAATTATTGAGTAGATACTGCTGACAGATATGACTTTTGACAGCCAGAAATATTAATGCACAATTAGGGAGGACACCCCAAAAACACTGAGGAGTGCTAAAAATTATTGAGTAGATACTGCTGACAGATATGACTTTTGACAGCCAGAAATATTAATGCACAATTAGGGAGGACACCCCAAAAACACTGAGGAGTGCTAAAAATTATTGAGTAGATACTGCTGACAGATATGACTTTTGACAGCCAGAAATATTAATGCACAATTAGGGAGGACACCCCAAAAACACTGAGGAGTGCTAAAAATTATTGAGTAGATACTGCTGACAGATATGACTTTTGACAGCCAGAAATATTAATGCACAATTAGGGAGGACACCCCAAAAACACTGAGGAGTGCTAAAAATTATTGAGTAGATACTGCTGACAGATATGACTTTTGACAGCCAGAAATATTAATGCACAATTAGGGAGGACACCCCAAAAACACTGAGGAGTGCTAAAAATTATTGAGTAGATACTGCTGACAGATATGACTTTTGACAGCCAGAAATATTAATGCACAATTAGGGAGGACACCCCAAAAACACTGAGGAGTGCTAAAAATTATTTAGTAGATACTGCTGACAGATATGACTTTTGACAGCCAGAAATATTAATGCACAATTATGGGGGACACCCCAAAAGCGCTGGGGAGTGCCAAATATGAAGAAAAAATAATAAACCTCTATCCTCCTCTCTGCACTAGCGATTTTGGTTAGAGCAATTGCAAGAACAATATGGTATTCTCTGTCCCTGCTCTAATTAGCCTATGACTACACCCTGCTCTCTCCCTCTGTCAAATGGCGATGGATTGCTGTGGAGGCGTGTATTTATAAAGTTGAAGTATCGCGAGAACCGAGTCCCGAGATCCGACGACGTCACAATGACGTTCGGCCTCGATTTGGATTCGGAATGGGCGGGAGAGTACCGAGCTGCTCAGCTCGGTACTCGGATACCCAAAGTTCGGGTGGGTTCGGTTCTCGGAGAACCGGACCCGCCCATCTCTACTTTATACAGACTCACATACCCTTAAATAGTCAATATAGAAACTATACCTCCATATAACATGGCATGTTGCAGCATAGGCAGCATATAGTTAAACATACCACCACATATAGCCAAAACTGGGTACTTAGTGTGTTATAAATAAACATACATTCAGCTCATTCTACATAGCATGGTGCACAATATGGTGATAAAGTAAATACATACTTGCCAACACTCCCTGAATGTCAGGGAGACTCCCTGAAATAGGGGTGATCTCCCTGACTCCCAGAAGAGTCTGGCATTCTCCCTGATGCAGAGTCAGTAGAAGACGTGGTTGGCTTAGCCATCTGTGGCATGATGACACAGTTCAGAAATTGTGTCCTAATTCCTGATTTGTACTGATGCCTATGGAGGTTGCCATTTTCATGGAGAGCAAGATTTAATCAAAGACTGACCGGTAAGACAACATAACTTCAGTAATGGAGCCAGAAATGTAAAAGACACTTCAGTCTCTAGAGATCCATTAGCTGCTTTTCTTTAATGCATAGTCTCCTACTCTCCCGAAATGTCCGGGAGACTTCCGCATTTCTGGGAGACCTCCCGGGCTCCCGGGAGAGCAGGGCAACCTCCTGGTTATCGCCCCCACATAGATAAGTGGCGGGGCTCAATGACACAAATATCACATCATGTTAGCCCCTGCCCCCTGCTGTAGTTGGCCAAAATTGTGACCATCGTTTAGGGGGGGCAAAATGATGCGATTCATCAAGCCCCGCCCCGACACACCCATCTTCCCCTGGATCTCCCTGAAGCCAATGAGGAAATGTTGGCAAGTATGAGTAAATATAATGTATAATGCAGTGCCTAAATTGGGGTGACTACAGTAGTAGTGGAAGTCCTTATTCTTAAGAAAGTAGTAAAATGCAAAGCTCACTTCCTGGTGACCACAGTATAATGCGGATACCATAGACTGATGACAGCAGTATAACAAGGAGCTCATGTTCTTGTGACCATAATATAATGCAGAGCCCGATATCTCTCTGTCTAAATCTTTCTCAAAATTACTATGTGGCAGCAAATTGGAATTTAAATTAAAATATTATATTAAGGATTGCATGGAAAAGGTAAAGAATCAAGAATACTATGTGTATATTGTGTTAAGTCATAAGAAAGACTTTCTAAATCACTTTGGCCTAAGTCAATAACTAATGCAATTTGCATTTTTTCAAAACGAACAGAAAATACGAGCAGGTACACTCATATTCTACAAGAAGAGGATCTCAAGAAAAATTTCTAGTTGAACACGGGTCTAAGAACACTCTTCCTATACGGCACTTGCCATATGCAGATAGACACAACACACTGCTAGTTACGCACTATGCATATGAATGTATAAAGTCACATAAGAACACACTGAGAAAAGATACAATTATTGCATACATTGACACCTGTTAATAATATAGTCATTAATGAAAGAACATTTTTAAAAAGTTATTTTATTACATGAAATACATTTATCAGGATTTTATTAATGCCTGTACATAAAATGCATTTTACAGTTGCACTTGATTGCAAACACATGTTCCAGAATGCATATGCGACGTCATCACTACTACTTGCACTTATGCCTGCCCCGTAGCTGTGATATGGCTGAAACTCACATACTTGAGAGATGCCCTGAGCTTGAATTGGAGGGATATGTGTGTGCTCAAGATTCACACCCCTTACTGTACATTGACAAAGTGCATATGTCCCTTCTCCTCTCTGTTGTGCCCATGAAATCGTAGGATCTCGGAAGTGTCCTTTGTGTTCAATGATGAATTGAATGCACTTGCATTCACTGGCATATAGTCTGGGCATGCGCAGAGCAATTTTCCGCAAAATACAGCATGTATCGGCATTTACATTACTTAAAGACTCAAGCCCTTTATATTCTATAGCTTTAGAAAGACCCTGATAAAGGTCCCGTCATGGAATCTATCAGAAACAAATGACACTTTTACAGGCCGGAACCATCCATTTCTTTTATGGTGAAACAATGGCTGAAGTATTCATTTTGATACGTGTAAAGCTCTTTTCCTGAATATACAAGTGCTTTCAATCATGAAAACTTGCAGGAAATTGCTTACAACAAATAACACTTACAAAAATGTTTCTAGAAATGTGATGTGATGCCACAGACGCTCAGAACTTAAAATGGATTTTAGCTATGCCATTCATTGTTGTTGATAATAGTAACACATGCAGTTACATGTAACTGCATGTACATGTAATATGTTACATGTACATGTAACATATTGCACTTTTTTCCTAACAGCAGAATAAAACACAAGAGTTTCTAACTTATTATTATTATTATTATCCTTCATATAGTTATACTTATTACACAGCATAGTTAACCATTCACATCAGATCCTATTACAGTGGAGCTTACAGTCTATATTCTCTACCACACAAATACATTTTGTCAGAAGCCCATTAAACTACCAATATGCTTTTGGATTGCGGGGGGCAAATAATATGCTGAAGAAAAACCAACATAACCCCAAGGGAGAACCTTACCATTGTGCCACCGTGACACCCATGCATGCAGAGTTTTTTACTGAAGCATGCAATATAAGGATAACTATACCCACTGCAAGCCTTTCGACCCTCTCTAAGCAATGGCTAAAAAATAATTTGTTACAGTTGGGCAGCACTGATGTACACTATCCTGTTTGGGTCCAATCAATAGATGAAATGCATAGTATAGCCTAACTTTTGGGTGTCATTTCTTTTGTAGTCATTTGATGTCCATCTTTCCTGGCTGAAAGGGAAAGCTACACAGTCTGTAGGTGGAGATCCACTTCCCACTTACAGATTGTGTGCCTATTACCTAGAGCACCGAGGGGGGTGGCTGAAGTCGTACACCCAGAGCTAAACACTCGTAGGACCCTGACAATTTTGAGTTATTGTTGGCTAATTGGTGCTAATGTGGATAAAATAAATGGAAAGAAGAAGGAGGTAGTTCTGGATTTGGGATGTTATATTTGCAAGTGGTGTTCTTCCTGCGAGATCTTGTGTGGTATTGACCAAAGGGACCCAGCGGCTGCCCAAGTCATCTTGGGTGCATTTAGTGGAAGTCATGAATCAGCTAACAATGTGGGATATCTTGCAGTGGTGATTCGATTGAAGGGCAACCAAGCTCTGATGCTAGTGTGGTAAGGGGACCGCCAACCATGACTGACTGGACCACCAACCATGACTGACTGGACCGCCAACCATGACTGACTGGACTGACATACCTAACATGGCCTAACTTTTCTCTCAACAGCTTAAAAACTGTCTCTAGAGAATTTAGATCCCAATTGCTTCAGTTGGCCCAGGATATTCCACTGGCAGGGCTTCAGTGTATTAAGAATACTTTGTCACTTGATGCAGTACAGTATTTACATTGGCAAAGGTTGTTGCACAATGTAGCTGAGGAACCCCTTCAACTGGTTTCCAATTGATCCAGCAAACCTAGTCAGACTGGCAAGCAGTACATATTGATTGTGTTTGACTATGCCACTCAGTACCTGGATTCAATAGTTCTACAGAAAATAGATACCACCTCACTAGATGGCACTCTCATTCATTATTTTCTAGGGTAGGCGTGCCCTTTAAGATTCTATCAGACCAAGTACTCCAAGTTGTATCCTAAGTACTACAATGCTTATTGCATTCTACCCCACACTGCTCCCTCCTACACAAATAGGTTCTGTGAGAGGTTTACACACAATACAGCATATGTTATACACTTTTATTAAATCAGGAGGAAAGGTACAAATTTTGGTTTTCACCATCTCTTTGCATATCAATAAGCTCTGCAGTTTTCCAAAGGTTTCTCTCTTTTTGAGCAGTTGTAAATACAAACATGAGACACAGTATTTAAGTTATCCATAAATGTATCGTCTGTTTACTAGTCTTACATTCCTTAAGGTTTAGTGTTTTCAATATATATCACTCTTTGGATATTTGTAATTTTCACAATAAATTTGGCTTCAGCAAAATCGCTTAGTCTGAATTTTATACTTTCACTTCCATGTACAGATATTATAATAATTTATATTAATTTTATGGCTATATTTTTTTGCTCCTTGCAGTTAGCTAAATCTCTCCATATAAGGCTCAATTCCTATGTGCCAGTAACGAGATAGATATATTTAACAACACAACTCTCAAATTTATCCCAACAAAGTGGGAGATATTTCTTTCAGCTGGTTTGTTTGTTCAGTCTCAGGTGAGACTTCATTTGTTCTCTTTCTGGATAAGCGAGATCTCAGTCAGTCAGTGATCTCAGCATTCTTTTGGACGCTGACGCCTACCCACCAGCTGTTGCTAGGTGGCTTCTCTAATTCCCTAGAACAAATGAAGTTTGCAGACCATAGACTGATGCACACTCAGTATCTCCATAGTAAAATCTTATAGAGGCATTCTGTGCTCTACACTCTTCCCTCCTGTACTTGCTCATGACCATAACAGAAACTATTAAGCTAAAGGAACTTGGTAACAAAGCTTGTTCTAGTGTGACAATAGGGACAGGTGTAGCTTTCAGAGAGTCTCAGCATTAGGCGGTAACCTCTCTGAGTGCCTCTCTGCTCTAATGGGGAGGCAAATATGCACTGTGTCAAAGAGACCTTACATAGCCCTAAAGCCCTAATAACGAAGAATGCAGACTTTCATCTCCTCAGTACTCCAGCAACTTCAGGTCTGCAGAACTGAACAGCCAATAGACTACTACAGCAGCCGCAGAACAGGACATTTGTTCCCATTTTCCCCAATTTGTCTAGGAGTAAGCGCCAATCTGCCTCTAGGGTTCAGACAAAGGCTGATTTTATATTAATGTTGTACTATATCTGTTTCGCCAGGAATAAATCTTTTTTAACTGCACATTTAAATTTTATGATGTTTTTTTAGGGGGAAGGGGGTATAGATAGGGCTTCATAGTGGGGCAAATATATTTGTATTTTATGGGTATTATATAGGGATATATGGGCAAAACTAGTTATAAGTGTTTTTAAGATTGTGCTCCCAATTTATTTTTTACGAAAATAGCTCATCTACTCTAATTTAACCCAACATTCCATTTTTATTTTTTCCAAGTATGTTCATTTTTTTAAATAAAACTAATGGTGGGAGAGGGTTGCTTTTTTTTAACACTTTAAAAAAAAAACAGGAAAAGAAAGTGTCATATGAGACAACATTCACTAAGAGATCCAAGGTAAAATATTAGAGGTTATTTATAGCTGCTGTAGTTTACATGGAGTGCAGTTTGGCAGAGGAGACTATACCTAGGTCTCTACTGAACTCCCCGGCCTGTTTATCAATATGGATAACATTAATGTTGTCACATGATGATGTCACATGATTTCCCTACTAATGAGGCAGTGGTATGCATTTTTTAAATGTTCCCTCACTAGAACCACAGGCTGTTGTGGATTTCAGTGTACGGCCGCCATCTTTAATTGTTGTGGATATTAATAAACGTCCATTTGGCAGCAAGTATGAAGCAACTGTCACCACAATGTAGTAAAGTAAAGTATTATTCAATGGTGAAAATTCCAATGACATGCAGTAAAAACTACAAATCTAGGTGTGATTGTTATTGCATGGGCAATTAGAACAGATGTAATTGATATCAATTATTTAGGGTGCAGAAAATGTGCTTAAGTTAATACCAAACATTACATCAGTTTTGCTTATTTGCAATAGAAATGAATGGAACATGAAGACTACATTATTCTGTGTAATATGTTGAATTATGTTTTTAAGGTTAAATAGTACTAGTTCCCACTGTGAAAAAATATATATTAACACAAGCAACAGAGAACTCCATGGTGATATACTCTGAACTGGATATACCTAGATCACATAGTGGTATCATATATGTTTTCTTGGATACTTTGCCTCTTCTTTACATGGCATAGCCTTTACAAAATATTGGGGGACATAGGTTCAATAATAACATAACAACAAAACCAAAGAAAAACTACAAAATTACTCATGGGTGTCAAAAGAAGAGGTTTGTCTATAAGGTTCTAAAAAAATGAAAATACATAACAGACAGGAAAGGTAAATGGTATTTAGGTACAAAGGAGTCATTTCCCTGTAACTCAGAGCAATAGTGATTCAACAGCTGTATTTATGGTACTTGTACAGTGTCTTTGAACATGTAACTGAAATGTTGTCTTTCAATGAGCTATTTTAAAGGCACAGCTAAAAGATAGTAAAACAGAAAATCCCTGGCACTTGGATATTTCCTTACCGGTTGCTTTGGAGTTCTTCCTGTTATTATATGAATAAGCTTCAGGTTTCAGTTGTGATTCTCACTAGGGATGAGCGCACTCGGATTTCTGAAATCCGAGCCCACCCGAACGTTGCGGATCCGAGTCGGATCCGAGACAGATCCGGGTATTGGCGCCAAATTCAAAAGTGAAACTGAGGCTCTGACTCATAATCCCGTTGTCGGATCTCGCGATACTCGGATCCTATAAATTCCCCGCTAGTCGCCGCCATCTTCACTCGGGCATTGATCAGGGTAGAGGGAGGGTGTGTTAGGTGGTCCTCTGTGCTGTTTAGTTCTGTGCTGTTTAGTTCTGTGCTGTTTAGTTCTGTGCTGTTTAGTTCTGTGCTGTTTAGTGCTGTGCTGTGCTGTGCTGTGCTGTGCTGTGCTGTGCTGTGTTCTGCAGTATCAGTCCAGTGGTGCTGTGTGCTGTGCTCTGTCCTTCTGAGGTCAGTGGTGCTGCTGGGTCCTGTGCTGTGTCCTGTTCAGTCCAGTGGTGCTGTGTCCTGTGCTCTGTGCTTCTAAGGGCATAGTTATTTCCCCAATATTCCCCTGTGTTTAAAAAAATAAAAAAAAGTTTTTTTAAAAAATACCAAAAACTACTTTAATATTTTTTAATTACCACAAAATTTTCACAACCAATCCTGCAGTATAAGCCCATTGGTACTGCAATATTACCAAGTTCACACATTCAGCAGTAAAAGTCCAGTGGTACTGCAATATTACAAAGTTTACACATTCTGCAGTATCAGTCCAGTGGTGCTGTGTCCTGTGCTCTGTCCTGCTGAGTTCCGTAGTGCTGCTGGGTCCTGTGCCGTGTCCTGTTCAGTCCAGTGGTGCTGTGTCCTGTGCTCTGTGCTTCTAAGGGCATAGTTATTTCCCCATTATTCCCAAGTTTTTAAAAAATAAAAAAAAAGTAAAAAAAAATAAAAAATTTAAAAAAAAAAATAATATATAATAATTATAACCAAATTTGCAAAACCAATCCAGCATTATAAGTCCATTGGTACTGCAATATTACCAAGTTCACACATTCTGCAGTATCAGTCCAGTGGTGCTGTGTCCTGTGCTCTGTCCTGCTGAGTTCCGTAGTGCTGCTGGGTCCTGTGCCGTGTCCTGTTCAGTCCAGTGGTGCTGTGTCCTGTGCTCTGTGCTTCTAAGGGCATAGTTATTTCCCCACTATTCCCAAGTTTTTTAAAAATAAGAAAAAAGTAAAAAAAAATAAAAAATTTAAAAAAAAAATAAAAAATAATAATTATAACCAAATTTGCAAAACCAATCCAGCAGTATAAGTCCATTGGTACTGCAATATTACCAAGTTCACACATTCTGCAGTATCTTGTGCTACATATAATGGAGACCAAAAATTTGGAGGATAAAGTAGGGAAAGATCAAGACCCACTTCCTCCTAATGCTGAAGCTGCTGCCACTAGTCATGACATAGACGATGAAATGCCATCAACGTCGTCTTCCAAGCCCGATGCCCAATCTCGTAGTACCGGGCATGTAAAATCCAAAAAGCCCAAGTTAAGAAAAAGTAGCAAAAAGAGAAACTTAAAATCATCTGAGGAGAAACGTAAAGTTGCCAATATGCCATTTACGACACGGAGTGGCAAGGAACGGCTTAGGCCCTGGCCCGTGTTCATGACTAGTGGTTCAGCTTCACCCACGGATCTTAGCCCTCCTCCTCCTCCCCCCCCCTACAAAAAATTGAAGAGAGTTATGCTGTCAGCAACAAAACAGCAAACAACTCTGCCTTCTAAAGAGAAATTATCACAAATCCCCAAGGCGAGTCCAAGGGTGTTGGTGGTTGTCAAGCCTGACCTTCCCATCACTGTACAGGAAGAGGTGGCTCGGGAGGAGGCTATTGATGATGTAGCTGGCGCTGTGGAGGAACTTGATGATGAGGATGGTGATGTGGTTATTGTAAATGAGGCACCAGGGGGGGAAACAGCTGATGTCCATGGGATGAAAAAGCCCATCGTCATGCCTGGTCAGAAGACCAAAAAATGCACCTCTTCGGTCTGGAGTTATTTTTATCCAAATCCAGACAACCAATGTATGGCAATATGAAGCTTATGTAAAGCTCAAATAAGCAGGGGTAAGGATCTTGCCCACCTAGGAACATCCTCCCTTATACGTCACCTGAATAACCTTCATAGTTCAGTGGTTAGTTCAGGAACTGGGGCTAGGACCCTCATCGGTACAGGGACACCTAAATCCCGTGGTCCAGTTGGATACACACCAGCAACACCCTCCTCGTCAACTTCCTCCACAATCTCCATCAGATTCAGTCCTGCAGCCCAAGTCAGCAGCCAGACTGAGTCCTCCTCAATACGGGATTCATCCGAGGAATCCTGCAGCGGTACGCCTACTACTGCCACTGCTGCTGTTGCTGCTGTTAGTCGGTCATCTTCCCAGAGGGGAAGTCGTAAGACCGCTAAGTCTTTCACCAAACAATTGACCGTCCAACAGTCGTTTGCCATGACCACCAAATACGATAGTAGTCACCCTATTGCAAAGCATATAACTGCGGCTGTAACTGCAATGTTGGTGTTAGACGTGCGCCCGGTGTCCGCCATCAGTGGAGTGGGATTTAGAGGGTTGATGGAGGTATTGTGTCCCCGGTACCAAATCCCCTCGAGATTCCACTTCACTAGGCAGGCGATACCAAAAATGTACAGAGAAGTACGATCAAGTGTCCTCAGTGCTCTTAAAAATGCGGTTGTACCCACTGTCCACTTAACCACGGACATGTGGACAAGTGGTTCTGGGCAAACGAAGGACTATATGACTGTGACAGCCCACTGGGTAGATGCATCCCCTTCCGCAGCAACAGCAACAGCTGCATCAGTAGCAGCATCTACAAAATGGCTGCTCATGCAAAGGCAGGCAACATTGTGCATTACAGGCTTTAATAAGAGGCACAACGCTGACAACATATTAGAGAAAATGAGGGAAATTATCTCCCAGTGGCTTACCCCACTTAGACTCTCATGGGGATTTGTGGTGTCAGACAATGCCAGTAACATTGTGCGGGCATTAAATATGGGCAATTTCCAGCACGTCCCATGTTTTGCCCACACCATTAATTTGGTGGTGCAGCATTACCTCAAGAGTGACAGGGGTGTGCAGGAGATGCTTGCGGTGGCCCGCAAAATTGCTGGACACTTTCGGCATTCAGCCAGTGCCTACCGCAGACTAGAGGCACATCAAAAAAGCTTGAACCTGCCCTGCCATCACCTCAAACAATAGGTTGTGATGCGCTGGAACTCCACCCTCTATATGCTGCAGAGGATGGAGGAGCAGCAAAAGGCCATTCAGGCCTACACAGCCACCTACGACATAGGCAAAGGAGTGGGGATGCGCCTGAGTCAAGCGCAGTGGAGACTGATTTCCGTGTTGTGCAAGGTTCTGCAGCCATTTGAACTTGCCACACGAGAAGTCAGTTCCGACACTGCCAGCTTGAGTCAGGTCATTCCCCTGATCAGGCTGTTGCAGAAGCAGCTGGAGAAAGTGAGGGAGGAGCTGGTAAGCCATTGCGATTACAGCAAGCATGTAGCTCTTGTGGATGTAGCCCTTCGTACGCTTTGCCAGGATCCGAGGGTGGTCACTCTTTTAAAGTCAGAGGAATACATTCTGGCCACCGTGCTCGATCCTCGGTTTAAAGCATATGTTGTGTCTCTGTTTCCGGCGGACACAAGTCTACAGCGGTGCAAAGACCTGCTGGTCAGGAGATTGTCCTCTGAAGAGGACCGTGACATGCCAACAGCTCCACCCTCATTTTCTTCCACATCTATGGCTGCGAGGAAAAAGCTCAGTTTTCCCAAAAGAGGCACTGGCGGGGATGCTGATAACATCTGGTCCGGACTGAAGGACCTGCCAACCATTGCAGACATGTCTACTCTCGCTGCATTGGATGCTGTGACAATAGAAAAAATTGTGGATGATTACTTTGCTGACACCATCCAAGTAGACATGTCAGACAGTCCATATTGTTACTGGCAGGAAAAAAAGGCAGTTTGGAAGCCCCTGTACAAACTGGCTCTATTTTACCTGAGTTGTCCCCCCTCCAGTGTGTACTCGGAAAGAGTTTTTAGTGCAGCGGGGAACCTGGTCAGTGAGCGGCGAAGGAGGTTGCTTCCTCACAACGTTGAAAAAATGATGTTTATAAAAATGAATAATCAATTCCTCAATGAAGTACAGCACTGCCCTCCAGATACTACAGAGGGACCTGTGGTTGTGGAGTCCAGCGGGGACGAATTGATAATGTGTGATGAGGAGGAAGTAGACACTGTAGGGGGAGAGGAATCAGAGGTTGAGGATGAGGACGACATCTTGCCTCAGTAGAGCCTGTTTAGTCTGTACAGGGAGAGATGAATAGCTTTTTTGGTGTGGGGGCCCAAACAAACCAATCATTTCAGTCAAAGTTGTTTGGTAGGCCCTGTCGCTGAAATGATTGGTTTGTTAAAGTGTGCATGTCCTATTTCAACAACATACCTCTCAACTGCAGCTCATCCCTCCTCTGCGGGGATAATGTCTCCTGTGCTCTGACACGTCACTCTGTGTACTCTCAGCCTCAGGATCTGACACTACAGCTACCATGCCTCTTGTAGCAGCCCTCACTCCAGGGCCTCTTCCATGTGCAGTGTCCCCCTCTCTCTTGGGTTCACTATAGTGGCATGGAGTTCTCCCCCTCATCCAGGGCACACATTCCTTGCCCTGGCTCAGTCACCACGCTCAGACTTCCAGGCAATGCTGTGGGAGCCTGGGAGCTTCCACCCCAGGTCCCCAGCTACAACTCTCCTCTCCTGTGTCTTCTCTCTCTTTCTGACACTTTAAAGATCGTGCCTTTAAATGAAAAAGTCAGTCTTCATTGCACGACTATGTGCAAGTGCAACAGGGACATTTTTTTGGGTTTACAAAGTCAAACAATAACACTTCGACCCTGTCTGTCTGGGGTCTCTCAATGACGAATTGTCTGTAGCATGTTTGGAGGAGGTATTGTGGCCCCGGTATCAAATTGGGTACCGGGGCCACCCCACTATGCAGTCCAGATACTTGTTTGGTGGAATTCCGACACGTGGAGGGTTTTTTAATTATATTGTGGCCTCGGTACCAAATTGTGTACCGGGGCCACCACACTACGCAGTCAAGATAGATAGATGCGTATTGCGTATCATAGATAAAGTACATTCAGTGGTGTGGGGCAAATTGAAAAATATTCCAAATGCACTGACATTATCAAAAACAAGAGGTTGTCACACGCTAAAACTCCAACATGTATATGATGGAGAGGATGGAGGAGCAGCCGTATGTGTAGTGTAATGCAGATCTGTTGAAGGTTTTTTATATATTTTATTGTGGTGCCCAGTGCCCACTCCTCTACGCAGTCCAGATACATTTATTGGTGCGAATCATAAAAGTTCAGGGTTTTTAATATATATTGTGGTGACCCACTCCTCTACGCAGTCCAGGTACATTTATTGGTGCGATTCATAAAAGTTCAGGGTTTTTAAGATATCTTGTGGTGACCCACTCCTATACGCAGTCCAGGTACATTTATTGGTGCGATTCATAAAAGTTCAGGGTTTTTAATAGATATTGTGGTGACCCACTCCTCTACGCAGTCCAGGTACATTTATTGGTGCGAATCATAAAAGTTCAGGGTTTTTAATATATCTTGTGGTGACCCACTCCTCTACGCAGTCCAGGTACATTTATTGGTGCGAATCATAAAAGTTCAGGGTTTTTAAGATATTGTGGTGACCCACTCCTCTACGCAGTCCAGGTACAATTATTGGTGCGAATCATAAAAGTTCAGGGTTTTTAAGATATTGTGGTGACCCACTCCTCTACGCAGTCCAGGTACAATTATTGGTGCGAATCATAAAAGTTCAGGGTTTTTAAGATATTGTGGTGACCCACTCCTCTACGCAGTCCAGGTACAATTATTGGTGCGAATCATAAAAGTTCAGGGTTTTTAAGATATTGTGGTGACCCACTCCTCTACGCAGTCCAGGTACAATTATTGGTGCGAATCATAAAAGTTCAGGGTTTTTAAGATATTGTGGTGACCCACTCCTCTACGCAGTCCAGGTACAATTATTGGTGCGAATCATAAAAGTTCAGGGTTTTTAAGATATTGTGGTGACCCACTCCTCTACGCAGTCCAGGTACAATTATTGGTGCGAATCATAAAAGTTCAGGGTTTTTAAGATATTGTGGTGACCCACTCCTCTACGCAGTCCAGGTACAATTATTGGTGCGAATCATAAAAGTTCAGGGTTTTTAAGATATTGTGGTGACCCACTCCTCTACGCAGTCCAGGTACATTTATTGGTGCGAATCATAAAAGTTCAGGGTTTTTAAGATATTGTGGTGACCCACTCCTCTACGCAGTCCAGGTACATTTATTGGTGCGATTCATAAAAGTTCAGGGTTTTTAATATATATTGTGGTGACCCACTCCTCTACGCAGTCCAGAAAGATACCTTGTTGCAACGTTTTGGACTAATAACTATATTGTGAGGTGTTCACAATACACTGTAAATTAGTGGAAATGCTTGTTATTGAATGTTATTGAGGTTAATAATAGCCTAGGATTGAAAATAAGCCCAAAAACTTGATTTTTAAACTTTTTATGTTTTTTTCAAAAAAAATCCGAATCCAATACCTTAAATCCGAACCGAGACCTTTCGTCAAGTGTTTTGCGAGACAAATCCGAACCTCAAAAATAACGAAAATCCGGATCCAAAACACAAAACACGAGACCTCAAAAGTCGCCGGTGCACATCCCTAATTCTCACATCGGTAATACATAGCCAGCAGGCTCCCACAAAAGGCAGACGGCAGCAGTTTAACAGGCAGCTGTTTATTGCTTTGTTTTTTGTTTTGTTATTTATTTATTTATTTATTTGGGGGGGGGGGGGCAGCAGAACATATGGATTTAGTTAAAAAAATGTAAATGTTTTCACTATAAAAGCCTAGTTTAGTGTGTGTGTGTGTGTGTGTGTGTGTGTGTGTGTGTGTGTGTGTGTGTGTGTGTGTGTGTGTGTGTGTGTGTGTGTGTGAGTTTGTGGCTTAAATAATTAAGTGACAACACTTGTCTTTTTTCATTGTATAATATATCATAGTTCCCAATATTGCAACTTCTGAATTTGGGATGGGGGTGTGGCCACTTTACGATGAAGACGTAAGCATATATCAGCAGGCCCCTCTGAAGCACTAGGCCGCCCCCAACCAGCCTCCCTCCCCCAAAAAACCCTTACTGTATTCCACAGTGGCAGGTGCCTGCACTGCTGTGCAGACTAGTGGTGAGCAGGACATACCTCCCACCATTCCCAGCAGGAGGGACAAACATCCTGGCTATCGGGACAGTGTCCCAGAATCTGGGCAGTCCTGAGTAAATCAGGTCTCTTGGGAGGTATGGTATACATGTATATGGACACCATGGTAACATAATGGTTAGCATAGTGGTTAGCCCCACAGTACTGGAGTTATGAGCTAGATTCCCGATCAGGGACTTATCAGTGTGGAGTTTGTATGTTCCCCCGTATCCTCCCATACTCAAAAAACATACTGGTAAGTTAATTGGTCCTGACAAAATTAATCCTTTGTGTGCAAATGTTAGGGAATTTAGATTGTAAGCTCCATTGGGGAAGCGACCTTTGTGACTGGCAAATATTCTCTGTACATCGGTGGAACTATATAAACAAATAAATATATACTACATGGCAAAAAAGATGTAGACAACCCTTTTAATTAGTCTCCATATTCAAACATTAGCAGAAGAAAAGATTGTACTGAAGAGCTCAGGGACTTTCAATGTGGCAATGTTCTAGAATGCCATCTTTCCAACAAGATAGGTTGAAAAAGAGGGATAGGCTGCGCTTCCTCCAAATATATGAAGCAGCCAAATGCGAACCTGAGAGTGTGTGGGGGACCCCTAAACTCCCAACAATGTTAGATACGTATAAAAATAGTCAGGTTCTGGGCGCTTGTAAAGGAAAGATATATCAATTTAATATGGATAGGTCCACAATACGCTCCGGCCGGAACGAGACAGCTTAGATGTGTTAAACAATTAACATGCATCAATTGACACTGCCGAAAACAATGATAATGGTAAAAAACACTATAAACTCAGTGTGATTGAAAATATGGTTAGAGTGCACTTGCAAGCTACTAAAATATGAAATGACAATTGGTATGAACCGCAAAAAGGGAATGTAAGGAAATATAATGTCCAGAGTTGTAAAATAAAAATGTTGGTGATGATGAAAAATGCAAGCAAAAATGAAATTGGTAGCCGTTACTCACATGAAGCAGGGATGTCTGGCTGTCTATAATGCAGACAGGCACTTAGTAGCGGTCCCAGAGTCTGTGCTGATGAGGTTAGATATAACGTTGATTTCAATGATAAAAAGCACCCAGCAGAATGCCAATTATTAAAACAAGAATGAGGAAGAAAGTTCTTCTAGTTCCTAAAGGGAAATCCTCTCCTTGTTGAAAGAAAAAATGATCCCGCTCAAATAGCGTGTGCACGCTGCGGGATATCTTCGTGTTGAGATTAAATGTATGGATATCAAAATGCCTCCAATAATGGACAGGTACCCAGCAGAATATAGGTGGTGATGATCCAAATGTAGTCCTCCTAATCCCCAACGTAGTCTCTCTCTTTCTCATAAAGTTGAGGCTAAACAGGGGAAGCGGTAGTGCCGCTACGGATGAGCGCATACACGCTACAGGCTGGTCTCCGATGTGGATGTCTGTATATGGTAATGTAAGATGCTAGCATGCTAGTAAGTTGAATAAAACTGAGTTGAGGGACAGTCTCCAACGCGTTTCGCCCGGTGGCAATGGCCAGTGGGCTTCCTCAGGGATAGTAATGTCCAACTGGTCTTCCTAGCCAGTTTTTAAAGAGATCCGGATGTGCCAATCAGCCAAGAGGCAATGGAGTAATTAAGTAATTAGTGAATAAATCTGAGTACTGGTGATTGCACAACAATCCAACAGGCATGATGGAAGAAAACAAAAGAAAACGATAGTGCACTAGTTGCAAAACAAAAAAGAGCATGTTTGAACATATATAGAAAAATATATATAAATAGATCTGGTTGCATAAATATTAATTGGTGATGTACATGGTATATATATGAAATGAACAAAAATAAATAAAAATAAATAAAAATAAAAATAAAAATAAAAATAAAAATAAAAATAAAAAATAAAAAATAAAAAAAAAAAAAAAATATATATAAAAAAAAAAAAATATATATAAAAAAAAAAAAAAAAATAATAATAAGAAAAAAAAAAAAAAAAAAAAAAAACAAATTAAAAAAAATAAATAAATAAGTAAAATTAAAAATAAAAAATAAAAATATAAAAATAAAATAAAAAATAAAATAATAATAATAAAAAAAAAAATATATATATATAAAAATAATAATAATAAAATAATAATAATAATAATAAAAAAAATAATAAAAAAAAAATTATAAAAATAAATAAATAAATGAAATAAAAAAATAAATAAATAAATAAATAAAAAAAAAAAAGTAGAAGTATAAAAATAAAGTGGGAATATGGTATAGCTAGCATATTATTCCCATTGTATCAATGTGTATAAGGATAAATATAGTGGATACATTATGAGTGGAGAAAATAACCCAGGTCAAAATCCACATTCAATCCTTTTGGGATCAGGGTTTTAAGATTAAAAATCCATCTCGCCTCTTCTTTTGAAATGAGGGAAATGAAATCTCCACCTCTCCAAGGTTTATGAACTTTACATATTCCTAAAAACTGAAGTTTAGTGTGGTCGTGGTTATGATGTTTAAGAAAATGAGATGATACGATATGATTATCTAACTGATTGGTGATGTTGCGAAGGTGCTCTGAAATTCTAACATGAAGTTTCCGGATAGTACGCCCTACATATTGTAGTCCACACGGGCACTCCAACAGATAAACCACACCCATAGTATCACAGGTGATTTTGGTTTTGATCTGAAAGGAGTCACCTGTTGTATGAGAGTGGAAGTTGGTGATGGGCTTTGTTCCCTTATGATTAATAGTTTTGCAAGCATGGCACCTATTGCAATAATAAAAGCCCCCACTTTTCTCTTCCAGCCAACTCTGTTGGCCTTTTTCTGCAGTTGTTTTTGGAATGCAGCACTTGACGAGCTTAGTGTTAAGCGAATCTGATTTTCTATAAATGATCCTTGGATGTCCGGGAAGGATGTCCTTCAGATGCTCATCCATGCGTAATATGTGCCAATGCTTCCTTACAATTCTTTCAAGTTCTTTATGATTGGAATTGTATTTTGTGATGAGGGCCGGTGGTAAAGGATTTGAAATGTCCTTATTTACTTTTGATGGAAGTAAGGTGGCTCTGTCCGTGTCTCTAACTTGTTCGAATGCTTTATGTATTTCAACATCATTATACTCTCTTTCAAGGAATCTAGTCTTCAAAACCTCAGATTGTTCCTCATATAGTGCCAGATTAGAGCAATTCCGTCTGATTCGAGAGAACTGTCCTTTTGGTATATTAGTGAGCCATCTCTTCAAATGTCCACTAGATGCTGGGATGTACGAATTACAATCTACAGGTTTCAGATAAGTTTTAGTTTGTATACAATTGTCGACGATAGAAATGTCCAAATCTAAAAACTCAACTCTGGTATCACTAAACTGAGCGGTAAATTTGAGGTTGAGATCGTTCGTATTTAGATATTTAAGAAATTCTTGGAGTGTGTCCACATTACCGGTCCATATACATAGCACATCGTCTATGTATCTGTACCATCCAAGAATGTGTGAACTATATGGGTTGTTATGCCAAATGGTAAGATTTTCCCAATGGGCCATGAACAGGTTCGCGTAACTGGGCGCGAACTTCGCGCCCATCGCAGTCCCACGAACCTGCTCATAGTATCCTCCATTGAACCAAAAATAGTTGTGATGTAATGTAAATTCAATAGCTTGCATGATAAACTGTATCTGATCAGTCGGGATACTTGTTTCTGTTGTGAGAATATGCTGGACATGCTCACAGCCTGTCTCATGGTCAATGATGGTATAGAGTGAACAGACGTCACATGTCATAAGTAAATATCCAGTTTGCCAAATTATATTTTGTAAAATCTGTAAGACATGACCAGTATCACGGAGGTAACTCCTCTGTGTGATAACTGCGGGTTGTAAAAAAGTGTCAATGTAACTAGAGAGGTGTGTAGTAAGTGAATCAATCCCAGATATGATTGGTCGGCCAGGTGGGTGAGTGATGGATTTGTGGATTTTGGGTATACAGTATATAACCGGTAGTCGTGGATGTTGAGTGCTTAGAAACTGATGTTCTGCTTTGGTCAAAATACCTTGTTGGAGAGCTCTATTGAGAAGTACAGTGAGTTCTGCTTTATACTTCTGAGTGGGATCCCCCAATAATTTTCTATAAGTGGAGGTATCGTTTAGCTGGCTCTCTATCTCCAAAAGATATGAAGATTGATCCAGGAGGGTAATTCCACCCCCCTTATCTGCTGGTTTGATAACTAGATTTTTGTTGGATTGTAGATCTTTTAGAGCTCCTCTTTCCGGTTTGGTGATATTGTAAATTCTGTTCCTTGGCTGAATGTTGAGTTTGTCAAGATCATTCTCCACTAACTTCTGGAAGGTCTCTAAATATGGACCCTTGCAGTGTGTGGGAAAGAAGGTAGACTTAGGTTTTAGTTGAGTGTGATGATATAAAGTGGAAATGTCATCTTTGTTAGACAGATTAGTTCCTGAAACAGATGGATGGGCAAGGAAAAACTTCTTTAGTGTGAGATTTCTGATGAATTTATGCAAGTCTATATAAGTCTCAAACTTGTTGAGTGGTCTATTGGGGGCAAATTTAAGGCCTTTACTTAGTAGATCCATTTGAGGTTTGGTTAGTGTTTGACTACTCAGATTAAATATACCTCTAGCTCCTATATTGGGCTCTGTATTGCATTCCGTGGATTTTTCTGTATTTTGGTTTTGGGCCTTGCTCCTTCTCTCTCTACTGACCTTAGATCCTCCTCGTTTTCCTCTCGTGATGATGATCTTTCCTTTCTCTTTCTGATGCTTTTTGGACTTGGAGGTGTATCCTGGATTCCTTGGGCTAGTTCTAAAAAATGCTCAATGAAATCATCTGCATCAGGTTCTTCAGGTTCAATTTCTCCCTGATGTGGATCGATGTGTTTAAGTTTGTCTAACAATGTTGACTGGTCCTTGGATAAAAGGTGCCGCGCTTCCTTAATGCCACTCTTGAAGCCTTCCTTGGCAGCTATATCCTGTCTATCCTGTTTGGTCCTAGGAGTGCCTAGAGGTGGTCCTAAATTCCGTTGGTCTAATGGTTTATAGACCCTATTGTAGGCTCTATATTTAGGTGGATTCCTAATAAGAGGAGATCTAGATACATTCAATCGGTGAGATCTCTTCTTTGGTGTATGATTGGATCTGCCATGTATATTAGGTGTTGCAACTAGTTTCTTGTTTTGAGATTGTGCATATATGTGAGAATGTGATTCTCTATTTGTTGGTAATACATGATAACCATATTCTAGATCTTTGAGATCCCTCTGAAATTTCTTTCTTTTTAGGGCAATAATATCCTCTTCGATGCTTTGGATTTTAGTCGAGGTCAAACTTTCTAGATTTTTAAAATCTTCCAGATGTTCTATGGGTTTAAGTTTTTCCCGTATGAGGTTCAGTTCCTCATCAATCTTGAGGAGGGACGAAGTTCTATTTTCAATGATGAGACTCATCAATGAGTGAGAACATGTATCCAATATACTGTTCCATTTGTTTAGGAAATCCTTATCCTCTGGGATAAAAGTGGGGGCCTTTTTAATTCTAAGGCCTCTGGGAATGATATTGTGTTCTATGTATTTAGTGAGGGTGGTGGATTCCCACCAATACTTAGTTTCTAAAGTGCGAAGTTTCTCATATCTGATATAATAGGAACAAAAATTATCATCCTCGACTTGTGGTGTTAGTACCCTCTCTTGTCTCGAAAAGATATCGTCCACCCTAACAAGCCTATTATTCCTAATGATATGTATCATTCCTACAAATGTGGATGGAGGATGCTGCTAGCCTTAATCTAGGGGTATAACAGAATGGTTGAAAAAGAGGGATAGGCTGCGCTTCCTCCAAATATATGAAGCAGCCAAATGCGAACCTGAGAGTGTGTGGGGGACCCCTAAACTCCCAACAATGTTAGATACGTATAAAAATAGTCAGGTTCTGGGCGCTTGTAAAGGAAAGATATATCAATTTAATATGGATAGGTCCACAATACGCTCCGGCCGGAACGAGACAGCTTAGATGTGTTAAACAATTAACATGCATCAATTGACACTGCCGAAAACAATGATAATGGTAAAAAACACTATAAACTCAGTGTGATTGAAAATATGGTTAGAGTGCACTTGCAAGCTACTAAAATATGAAATGACAATTGGTATGAACCGCAAAAAGGGAATGTAAGGAAATATAATGTCCAGAGTTGTAAAATAAAAATGTTGGTGATGATGAAAAATGCAAGCAAAAATGAAATTGGTAGCCGTTACTCACATGAAGCAGGGATGTCTGGCTGTCTATAATGCAGACAGGCACTTAGTAGCGGTCCCAGAGTCTGTGCTGATGAGGTTAGATATAACGTTGATTTCAATGATAAAAAGCACCCAGCAGAATGCCAATTATTAAAACAAGAATGAGGAAGAAAGTTCTTCTAGTTCCTAAAGGGAAATCCTCTCCTTGTTGAAAGAAAAAATGATCCCGCTCAAATAGCGTGTGCACGCTGCGGGATATCTTCGTGTTGAGATTAAATGTATGGATATCAAAATGCCTCCAATAATGGACAGGTACCCAGCAGAATATAGGTGGTGATGATCCAAATGTAGTCCTCCTAATCCCCAACGTAGTCTCTCTCTTTCTCATAAAGTTGAGGCTAAACAGGGGAAGCGGTAGTGCCGCTACGGATGAGCGCATACACGCTACAGGCTGGTCTCCGATGTGGATGTCTGTATATGGTAATGTAAGATGCTAGCATGCTAGTAAGTTGAATAAAACTGAGTTGAGGGACAGTCTCCAACGCGTTTCGCCCGGTGGCAATGGCCAGTGGGCTTCCTCAGGGATAGTAATGTCCAACTGGTCTTCCTAGCCAGTTTTTAAAGAGATCCGGATGTGCCAATCAGCCAAGAGGCAATGGAGTAATTAAGTAATTAGTGAATAAATCTGAGTACTGGTGATTGCACAACAATCCAACAGGCATGATGGAAGAAAACAAAAGAAAACGATAGTGCACTAGTTGCAAAACAAAAAAGAGCATATTTGAACATATATAGAAAAATATATATAAATAGATCTGGTTGCATAAATATTAATTGGTGATGTACATGGTATATATATGAAATGAACAAAAATAAATAAAAATAAATAAAAATAAAAATAAAAATAAAAATAAAAATAAAAATAAAAATTATGAAGATTGATCCAGGAGGGTAATTCCACCCCCCTTATCTGCTGGTTTGATAACTAGATTTTTGTTGGATTGTAGATCTTTTAGAGCTCCTCTTTCCGGTTTGGTGATATTGTAAATTCTGTTCCTTGGCTGAATGTTGAGTTTGTCAAGATCATTCTCCACTAACTTCTGGAAGGTCTCTAAATATGGACCCTTGCAGTGTGTGGGAAAGAAGGTAGACTTAGGTTTTAGTTGAGTGTGATGATATAAAGTGGAAATGTCATCTTTGTTAGACAGATTAGTTCCTGAAACAGATGGATGGGCAAGGAAAAACTTCTTTAGTGTGAGATTTCTGATGAATTTATGCAAGTCTATATAAGTCTCAAACTTGTTGAGTGGTCTATTGGGGGCAAATTGGGGGCAAATTTTCTTTTGTTTTCTTCCATCATGCCTGTTGGATTGTTGTGCAATCACCAGTACTCAGATTTATTCACTAATTACTTAATTACTCCATTGCCTCTTGGCTGATTGGCACATCCGGATCTCTTTAAAAACTGGCTAGGAAGACCAGTTGGACATTACTATCCCTGAGGAAGCCCACTGGCCATTGCCACCGGGCGAAACGCGTTGGAGACTGTCCCTCAACTCAGTTTTATTCAACTTACTAGCATGCTAGCATCTTACATTACCATATACAGACATCCACATCGGAGACCAGCCTGTAGCGTGTATGCGCTCATCCGTAGCGGCACTACCGCTTCCCCTGTTTAGCCTCAACTTTATGAGAAAGAGAGAGACTACGTTGGGGATTAGGAGGACTACATTTGGATCATCACCACCTATATTCTGCTGGGTACCTGTCCATTATTGGAGGCATTTTGATATCCATACATTTAATCTCAACACGAAGATATCCCGCAGCGTGCACACGCTATTTGAGCGGGATCATTTTTTCTTTCAACAAGGAGAGGATTTCCCTTTAGGAACTAGAAGAACTTTCTTCCTCATTCTTGTTTTAATAATTGGCATTCTGCTGGGTGCTTTTTATCATTGAAATCAACGTTATATCTAACCTCATCAGCACAGACTCTGGGACCGCTACTAAGTGCCTGTCTGCATTATAGACAGCCAGACATCCCTGCTTCATGTGAGTAACGGCTACCAATTTCATTTTTGCTTGCATTTTTCATCATCACCAACATTTTTATTTTACAACTCTGGACATTATATTTCCTTACATTCCCTTTTTGCGGTTCATACCAATTGTCATTTCATATTTTAGTAGCTTGCAAGTGCACTCTAACCATATTTTCAATCACACTGAGTTTATAGTGTTTTTTACCATTATCATTGTTTTCGGCAGTGTCAATTGATGCATGTTAATTGTTTAACACATCTAAACTGTCTCGTTCCGGCCGGAGCGTATTGTGGACCTATCCATATTAAATTGATATATCTTTCCTTTACAAGCGCCCAGAACCTGACTATTTTTATACGTTTCCAACAAGATAGTTCATCAAATTTCTGCCCTGCTAGAGTAGCTGTTATTGTGAATTCAAAACGTCACAACAACAGCTCAACCAGGAAGATTCCTGCCACATAAGCTCACAGGACGAGACCGCTGAGTGCTGAAGCATGCAGCGCAAAAAAATCTTCTGCCCTCAGTTGCAACACTCATGTTTCAAACTGTCTCTGGATACAACGCCAGCATAAACACTGTTCGCCGGGAACTTCCCAGGTGGTGGGTTGTGTGGATGCCGACAGAACGTTTCCTACCTGGATGCAGACTATGACTGTCAACTGTCAAGTTTGGTGGAGGAGGAATAATAGTATGGGGTTGTTTTTCATGGTAGGGCCTGGACCCCAAAGAAATCTTAATGCTACAGCAGGCAATGACATTTTAGAGAATTATGTGCTTCCAACTTTCTGGAAACAGTTTAGGGAATTCACTTTCCTGTTTCAGCATGGCAATTCCCCTGAATGTGATGTTCAGAAGTCCATATATTGGCCATGTAGAATATGTACATATACTCGAATAGTCCTTATTTTGTAATTTTTAAAAAAATCTCTGGAGGTCAAAGGGAATATGTTCTGCCAGAAAAAGCTTGAGTTTTGGGCAAAGGGAGTGTTGTTTGGTAATATCAGGGCATAATCTGGGTAGATTGCAATGTACTCTAATGTGGCTGAATTTTCAATTAGGAATATTGTTAGGCACTGACTATATTTGGACATGGTAGTTTGTGTAAGGGATTAGAATGGTGTAATCTTAGTTGCTGTTATGGGACATATACAGGGTTATTGAGAATTTAACGCAGCCCTGGAAAAAGTGGCAGGGCCATATTGGCAGTAGGTAGAGATAGGAGGAGGTGGGTTGATGCATATGCCACCATGCCATTGGAGTGGGCATGGCAAGCATGAACGGAGCATAGCTATCACAGTAAACTTTTAGGGCACCTTCCAAAGCCCTTCCCCTTCTAACCAGTGGTGGATCTAGAGTGGGGAAATCAGAGAAATCGCCACAATACATACATTTACATAGCAGCTGAAAAGCAGGCAGAAGATCCTGCCTAGCTGCTCCGATTATGTTTAAAACACAGTCAAAGCAGCCAGGTATCATTCACTGGCTGCTTCTCGGCCGCCATGTCTGATAAGCACAAAGGAGGGGCAGACAAATCAGACTGAAGGAGGGACAGGGCTATGCTAAATAGCCCCTCCTAAATAAAGTCTAGGTCCGCCTCTGTTTGAAACACATCAGCAATGCTGTACGCACTACTGTTGGTAGCTCCGCCTTCACAAGCAGAACAGTGGGATGTGGGACATCCCTAGAAACTGTCCCTACACTGGGGACACAATTCTGAGTGTTTGGGACGATCCCAAAAGAAACAGGGTAGTTGGTAGGCAGTCTCTCTCCTACCTGTTCCTGTATATTTCATTATCTGCTGCTGCTGGTATCTTAAGCTCAGTTGCTGCTTGTCTGGATCCTGGAATCTTGGGGGCGATCACAGCTTCTGATTGGTTCTCCCTGTTTTTGGCTAGCTCATGAGACGAACCACAGAGCCCTGGGAAAAAGGGATGCATAAACAGCCCACAGGGCTACGGCGAATGTTGCTGTAAGTAGGGTGGATTTTTCACCATGCCTGCTACTTTAAGGTTTGCACTGTATTAATACATAACCATTTTCTAATTTCTTAATTAATACCTGCATATCCTGCTCTGTTTTTAAAACCACAGCCATTGCTTTTATAGTGTAAGTAGAAGACTGATGAGGATATGTTTATTTTCTTGACCTGTAGCTGTTCTAGTGAGACTGCTTTTTCTGACCTCGGAATTGAGGCGTCATCTGTCATACATAGACCACATGCAAACAAATGAAACATACTGGTTCTTTATCTATGCAAATGTCATCTGGCATCTGTGTTGAGGGCAGGCCAGGGAACAAATTATACTGCACACAGAAAGTAGTGTGTGAATGTGGCTTTATGATCAAACGGATTTAAACACAAAGGAAGGAACTTCCTTTTGAACTTACAATGTCATCTGTGAAAAACTTTCACTATATAGTAATCTGTCAGACGAAAGGTCTTACATGTTAGTTGGCCTTTATAGGTATCACCTTTAAGTTACTTTTGTGTTTTCTAGTAGCTAAACAATTCCACTTTTACCTATACACTAATACTCTACGGTGCTTAGTGAGCAATATGTCAGGCTTGAATTTTCAGATGACTGCTCAAGTAATAGTAACGAAAAACATATATTCTAACAGTGTTTAAAAAGTACTAAGAACTAGTATGTAAACTAAAATAAAGTAAAATAAGGAAATTTGACTGCTTATATTTATAGAGGGTAGAACAACTGGGAGTTGTGGGACTACTATAGAGATTAGAAACCTTCTCTTCCTCCTCTTTGCTATCATTACAGGCTGGATGCATATTATTTGTATATTAGGCTAAATGCACATTCTCTGTATATTTGTCTGAATGCATCATATGCTTGTTTCAGGCATATGGGTCTATTTATTATTGGATGGTGATATGGAAGATTTTCTATCACAGGTATAGAAAACCTTCCTCGCGGCTATTTACCAATACATTTTCACCACGGCTGCTGAGCGATGTTAAGATCCCTCAGCGATAATGGCTGGCAGTCATAATGCTGATCTTACCGCTTGCTAGGCCAGTGTGGGAGCCTATGTGGATTTGTGAACCAGCTTGCCGGTGCATGCATGCACAGTGCAACTGGACCTGGAAGACATTTGTTAAAAATTAAAAATATTTTAAAAAGTGTAGAAAAATATAGGATACAAATAATACAATAATGTCATGAACACGCTACCAGTTGCTGTGACTTTAGGGTGTCGCTGTATGAGGTCACACACAATTCCAGCCCACAGTCTCTCTCTACCTATCACACAGGTTACAGACCTACTGAATCGCCCCCAAACACAGCGCTATCACACCCCCAGACACTTCAGGTTTGCCACCACTTATTGAATACGGGCAATGGGAACCCAATATACTGTCCCACACTGACCCACAGGCTTCTAGCTATCCACAGACTAGCAAGACCCACACCAGCACACCAAGGGTTACCTCTTCACAGCTCCAGACTGTTACACAAATGTAAATGCAAGCACGCTTAGCTTGTTAATCAAATATATCAAAAATCACACACTGACATTCCAAGAGTTAACTTGGTCAAGTTATTTCTTCTTAAAAGGCTAATGGATTCGTTAAGAGTATCAGGGATGCAATATATTAAATAATAGATTTAATATACAAAAGTACAGGGCATACAGATATAAAAAATAATGAATAAACAAATATTATATTGACATAACAAGCAAACAGTTTAAAGTAAAAAGGGGTTACATTCACAATAGCACTTAATTGAATTGCATAATCTGTGTCATGGGAAAATGGGTAGGAAGATGGACAGCTTATCAATGTGCATTGATTTACCCAAAAAAGTCAGACCCTTGCCCCTTCCCAACACAGGTTTTTTTTAAGCAAAATGAAATGGGATGGTCTTCACAGGGACAATGTTTAATGAGTGTCACTCTAGTTTGCTCACAAATATTCCCAAAGATTTGACTTGTGGGTAATTCTTCACAGATATATCCCAGAGACATAACTCTCCCTTCAATAAACCTGTCATAATCTCCCGCACATTTAAATACAAAACATGATGGAATTATGACAATATGACATATCTTTGGAAAAGATATGTGAGTATAGCTGTTTCCAGATACCGCCAGTACCTGTAATTCCCAACCCTGGTGCGATATCTGTTCCTTAGCATGGAGTGGCACCCAGATTTCCCAAAATATGAATTATGAAGACATTTTCTTTGAAGCTCATATATCTATATACCTGTATAGGCCTTCACATGCTGCCTACAAGGATCTCCAGCTGTGATCGGCCCTACAAAGTCTATTCAAGTTTCCAATACTCCATCCCAGGCCTGGCTGTCTCACAGCAGGAGCCATTTGAAGCTGCCACAGGTGACACTCTTATCTATTTACACTGAAATGTGCAAAGCCATCAAATACATTTACATCAGACTCTCTGTCTTTACATTTTACACTTTAACAGCTTAATTTATCCATGGATTAATTTGATATAACCTATTTACACTGCAGTTATGATTTATCCCTTATAAATAACTGTAAGCTCTCTATGTTCATGACAAATAAGGTACAAAAAAATGAAAAAAATGCTTGATTTTAATGAACTTTGTGCATGGTAAATATCCTTCACTGCAAAGACTCGTTGAAAGTGACCAGAAGGGAGGGTTTGTTAAATAAGGAGAAGCTCTATCTATAAATGTGTTTTCTCCTACCATAAATAGTCCCCATAGCTTTCAAGGAACCACAAGAAAACATTATTAGTTCTCTAATGTTCATAAAATACTTTGGGTGGAGGCTGCATTTTGGTTGAAAGTCTTAGAAATGGTGAAGAACCACAAAACTCTATTTTTTTTCGGCGGATCCCACTCCCTAGGGAATCCAGCCCAGCGCTGAACAGCCTCTGGTTGGATGTATTTATGGCAGGGGGACCCCTGCCGCGTGTCCCCCTGCTATAGTGCCACCAACCCAAGCTGGTTTGCCTAGTGCTGGTTATGTGAAATTCGGGAGGACCCTACGCAAACTTTGTAACCGATTTTCACGTAACCAGCAGTAGGCTGGCAGCACTAGGGTTAATAGAGAATAGAGGCTTTTTTTTTTTTTACTTTTATTTATTTTTACCAGTTTTGACAGCTGCCGGCACCTCTGGCTCTATAGCAGGGCAGTGTAACAGTGATGTGTTTACTGAACACGCTGCTAGAATGCAGCGTGTTTTAAAGCAAACTCAGGAGAGTTTGCTTAATCGCAGCTTCATACATTTGAGACTTGTATAGCTAGAGTGGCAAACAGTCGGGATCGATTTTGGAAATAGTGATTTTGACAGAAACACAACTCTGGCGATTTTACATGAAATCTCAGGTTCATACATCTGCGAGTTGCAACTCTCCCGAGAAAATCGCTGGATTTGCAAAATCGCACCTTGATACATTTACCCCCATCTCTTTATCTCAGTTACTTGCAACACAGGCTGCACTAAATATGGTGGATTTCTGGAAATCCACAGCTGAGGGTGACATAATGCTGGTGGTTGCATGCTGTCCTTTGTTTCATTACTTTACCACATTTTTTTCCCCCTAATATGCCTACTGGCAAAAACAAAACCAACAATGACCATTTTAACTTACTGGTAGGATACTCATACTTATTTATTGCATTTCTTTATTTGATACAAATGATGAGGCCGTAAAGCTCTGAGGTATTGGGAAGGAGGTGGAGTGAGGTCTGGGTACTAGCACTTCACATCCTTTGATAATCAATGACACCTTCAAAATACAGCAGAATATTATCATTGTACAGGAGATAAATCTATGTGATTTGAAGGTCATGGGGTTAGTTCAGTAGGCTGTCTCTTATACACCATTACATTTGCTGCAGTACATAATCCAAAATACTATTTTTTTGCTTTAACAATAAAAGTCATACAGGCTTTGAATACCTTTTACCACATCAAATTATAGGGGTTGCTGACAAGTTTGCATTGATGAGAGGTTTATATAGAGGTTCTTAATCAGCATGAACAATCATTTTTACAAGCTAGGAAATTGTGTTCCATATTAATCCATTTCACTTTAGTGAAATTAGAAACAAAAAGTATTGCTCAACCATTGTAACTGAGGAAGTAGTTATTTTCCACACTAGACATTCCAGCTGTTTATGGACTACAACTCTCATGAGTCCCAGCGGTTTCTAATCAGCGCCAAAGAGTAGCCATCTCTGCACTTTATAAGACCACCCCTGGGCAACCATCTCTTATTACTGTGTGTTGTATCTGTGGCTGGGAACCAAGAAACACAGATGTTTGATAAATAAGAATCAAATTGCTTACTTCAAAAGTGGTATTTCAAACTCAGCAGATCTGACTCTGATAACAAGAGCAAATTACTTTATCAAAATATTAATGTTCTATGTATTCCATTTACACTAGAGGACTTTTGTATTGTACACTATTGTGCAATTATTGGAATCTTTTTTTAGGTAATTCGTTTGTAGGGTTTGAGTATTGAAACACTTTTTATCCAACCCTATGATCAAAGGTTCTGAAAACAGCATGACATAATCTGGTACATGTCACTGATAATATCTCCATAATTAAAGTTGATATTTTACAGTTTTCTCTCACCTCAGTAGTACCTTTCCTGAGAAATAATGCTTCCAAGAATGACATTATTGCGTTTTACAGTCTTTGGAGCTGATTTAGGGGGAAAGTTTGCCGGGTACAGAATTTGCAGCCAAGCAAACTATGTTAACTACAAGTGCACATGCAAATGCAAACATTTTTTTTGCATACAGTGCATATACTGTCTGCTATTGCATGCTGCACACACATACTAGTCAGCTCTATTTTTACACTGCATTTTACAGTGGGTTAGGCCATACCACCCTCACAAGTCTAAATCAGGCTATGCTTTCACTACCCACCTCTGCAGCGCAAAATTATTTTACCAGGTGCAGATATAGTAGACTGTTTTTCTTCCTATTCAAAACAATATCCTAATAAAGTGTTTTTTAAAAAACAACACAAAAAACACCACATATACTATGAAGTATTCTTTGTTTGGTGATGAATTCATCTAATTAATTGACACTATTTTTTGACAGATTTTCCAGGTATTTGTGGAAAGGCAGCAAACCTGGAATAGTGAAGTCCAATTACTTTTTGATATATAATGGAAGGGATTTGATTCCCTGATATTATGTCTCTTGCTCGTTCTGCCTTATTTCGCTATATCTCAGAATGGCTCCTACTGTAGGATATTTACATTAATTTAGATTTGGAATGGCCACTTTTTGTCACCCACTCATTTTCTGCTTTACTAAATTTTCCCAAACACCTTCTCCCACCCACAGTGAAAAGCAATATTATTTTCAGAGGCAGGTTTCGTGCATGGCATGCTATTAAAAGAAAAATGAAGCGAACCCCCTTGATTACGATTTATACTACCATATGGGGCAACCCTGCTTTTGAACCTGGGTTAACTAATAAATATTTCAGGGAGTGGGAATGTAAAGGTATCTCTTCTATCAGAGATGTATTTGATCCTGGGGGTTCATTATATTAGTTTTAACAACTTTCTCATATACACTCCTTGAATAACAAACAATTTTATATATATTTTATTTGACACATAATACAGTTCAATAGTCAGTAACTGATGCTTTAGATAATTTATGTCAGGCACCGTCCCCGCAACGCAACCATGGAGCGGGGACGGCCGCCTGTCACTTCCGGCCGATGGGAGCTCTGTTGTTAGGCAACAGAGAAGCAGTCTCCCCCTGCTGTCTGAGCACCGCCCGGGCAGGCACAGTAGCGTGCCAGGTTGCTAGACAATGGGACGCTATTTTCGGCTCTCGGTTGGAAGTCTGTGACCTCACTAACCGCTGACCTATCAAATCCAGTGCTCTACTATTTAAAACTGTCTCTGGCACCATTAGGGTGCCAGAGTATCAGGTCCATTCCTGCCTCCAGTGTTTATACTAGTGATCTTACCTATTCCTCCTGTTTTGACCTGGCTTGTTTTGTGACTACGCTTCTAGATCCTGTTTCTATTGGTTTGCTCTGCTGGTTTGACCACGACTTTTCTGACCTCTCCTTTGGATCTCCCTCGGTACTGCATTGTCCTATTAACTCGACCTGGATTGTCCTCACCTCGTCACCACTAGACTGATAACTATCCTGGAGAACTGTGACGTGCGCACCTCTTGCAGCGAAGTCCAAACCTCCTTGCGGGGGGTCCCTGGCGAATACCAGGGGTGCGTTTCACTCCTTGCCTCCTTGCACAGTTGAGCAAATACCAGTTAGTAGCTCCATCCAGCTCACAATTCTGACAATTTACTGCACTTCCTCAAGACTAACAAATTTAGAATCTGTTTTGTTTTTTTACCAAGATTTACTATATACAGATTCTGGAGACACACACTCCAAAGTTGGTGTACATTTCTTCTATTACCAGCTTGAACAAATTGTTAAATTATCAAGACAAAAAAATAATTTGTTTATCCTCAGATAAACTGCAGAAAGTTCACAATAAAATCTTCACAGGACCTATATCACACAAGCCCAGAGGAGACATTTGTATCAGATGAACGGGGCGTCTAACCCAAATGTTGACGAGAATCAGCGGAGTTTTACCATAATTTCTGATAGTGCTGAAAAATAGCCAATTCTGGAACAAGATCCTAGTTTTCTTAAATTTATCTTTTGGGGTTACTTTCTGTAAGAATCCCATTCCTCTACTTTTATGTAATATAGATGTCTGCGAAGTCAGCATGCCTTCTACTAATAATAAACTGGCTTTAATAGTTATAATGACAGTCGCAAAAAAAGCGATTCTTCTTAACTGGACATCTTCCTCTCCTCCTTTTTTTAAATTATGTAAAAGTGGAAATATTAGAAACCCCTTTCTTTGACAGTGAGGTGGCATTTTCAGGCATTGAAAAAGGTGTTCTTAAATTTTATTCCAAGTGGGGATCTTATATAAAATTGCTACCCAGAGCTAACAAGATGACATCCTTTGAGTATTTAAATTAATCACTTGGTTTCTATATAGGCAATTCAAGGCAGCTGCATAATCACTTCTTCCTATTTTACCTATCAGGTTCAAGTATTTAGGTTTTCTCCATATACGACTCTTACTACCAGAAATAATGTTGGAACCTGTCTATTTGCTAAATTTTCTGTATATAGCCTATGTCTTCTCCTGTATGTACCATTTTCGCTCATGTCCCTTCTGCATCACTCTCCTCTGGTGGTAACTGCTAAATGCTCAATGCTAAATGTTTGATTACAAATGGTATATGTTACTGAAGATCTGAATATAATTGGCCCGCTTTCATTTATGCCAATATTTGCTGTATTGCGCACACAATTTGAATTTTTCTGATTTGTTTACTGTTTTTATCTGGTTTTGGTTTTTGATTTGTTTTTGATTTCTGTTTTAAATTTAAAGTCTGTATTTTAGCATTTTCCAGATGGTGATCATATTCATGAATCTGTTTCTGTATGAATCTCCTTTAATATAATACCCTCTGATATTTGTCCAGCATTCTATATTATGTATGATGTATATATTCTGCTAGATAATCTTCCATTTGTGAATTGTTGTTTTGTTGATTCTTGCTTGAAAATGCAAATTAAGGGCTAAATTTACTAAGCTGCGGGTTTGAAAAAGTGGGGATGTTGCCTATAGCAACCAATCAGATTCTAGCTTTCATTTATTTAGTAGCTTCTACAGCTAGAATCTGATTGGTTGGTATATGCAACATCCCCACTTTTTCAAACCCGCAGCTTAGTAAATCTAGCCCTAAGTGTTTATTAAAAAAAATGGTGGAGCTTTAAATTGTGGATGGAACGTTTTACAACTACACAAATTGGACATAAAATAAGTTGTATCATTATTTAAACATACAAACCATGAAAGATATAAGGATTTTATAAACTACCTTACAGTCTGGCTGTGTTTGTATGTAGGTCATGGAATACCAAGGTGACGTGTAGTATCCTTTTTATTTTATTGGGGATAGATTATTAATTTCTATCTCTATATCTATATCTCTCAGAGGTAAATACACTTAGGGATGACAATAGTGGCTGTTCAACCTCTGCCACCTGAGTGTTTCCACTTTATTGAGTGTTGCAATAAGCAACAGTGCCCATCCCATGCCTTTGCCAATGCAGTTCTCTATTCATTAGGAATACTCAACATATAAAGCCATGTCATTTATGGAGTGCAAATGGTCCACTGTGCCCCTCAATCTTATGTAAATGCTCCTTGTTTGCCCACAGAACATGTTGGTTGTTGGAGTACTTTGACCACATTTGTGGAAAAACAGGAGTTTTCACAGTCAGAGAGAAGGAGTTTGGCAGAGTGAAGGCGCACTCTCAGGCAGCATGAATGGAGATGGAGATGGAACTTCTCTCCATGTGCCTGTGAGAGTGTATCATCTAGTCACAGAAGACAGAGCTATATTATATCAAATATATTGAAAACTGTAAGGAACAAGAAGAAACAATAATTAAAGCTTGTGGGACAGCTTTTCAATTATAAATTCTTATTTTGGGTGAACGTCAACTTTATTTTCATACCAAAAAGAACAACTAACAGCAAGCCCCTTGATTGTATAATACTATCATGAGCAGCCAGTCAATGCACACTATGAACATTTACCCACTGTTGCATTTATTGCATGATATTATCACCTCTACCTTCGGCACCCCAACCTCACTCTTGCCCCTCGACAGTAGGCCCCTACACTTGGACCCTTCTATTCTCCTGCCTTTGCATCTCTATCTGATCCTGTTAGCTACGCCAACAATCCTGGGCACAGGTGCATTGTGCTTAAGTTCATTTCCCATATCTCCCCCCTCCCTTCTTCTAGTAAGTGTTCTGTAACTCTCTTATACCTCTATACCCAATGTACCAGTTCTTGTACTGATTGAAAGTTTAATTGCACTGTTTTTTATTGCCCTGTTTGCCTGTTTGATCCTATGCTCTCTGTATGGCATTGCAGACCTTTGTGGCGCCTTATAAATATAAGATAATAATAATAACTACTTGATGTGTCATAAAAAATAGTATATATGGTTATCTTAGTCACGAAAGGTCCTGTGAAATGCATGTCAACAATCAGGGATATTTTAACATTATTGTTTTTTCTTATTTTCAGCTCTGCTAGCTATAGAGTCTGTCCCGCATTTTTACATCAGCATAAGCAAGTGAACAACCTTATGTGCACTTGAGGTGTCTTCATTTCTTTGCCCACTACTTGTATGTTGTCTGGATTTTAGCAAAAGTGCAGAACATTAATATGATACTTAAAAACATCTTGATTGACCAACTGTGTATATAGCCATAAATGACAAAGATTATTTTTGTTGAAGCCACATCAAGTTTCACATGTTGACAGCTCACCACCAAATTTCATGTATCAAATTATTTTTTTCCCAGATGCACAAAGGAAACAAATGAAAATTCTGAACAATGAGGAGGGGCAAAAAAAATAGTTTGAGGACAGAAAAAAAACTGTATGAGTAATATAGAAGCATCAAATGCCGTGCATTGTAAGTTTATTTAGAAAGAACGGGAAGAACAATGTTGCTAGGGAGAGACTTTCGCTGGAAAGATGAGTTATCTACACTCAGTGCTTTCATGAAACATACAATGTGTATTGTGTTGAAGTACAGATTCCATGGAACTAGGACAGGACCTACCAAATGGCAAGTTGAGAACATGACTGGAGAGGAACAGAACAGGAAGGGATTTAAGTAGAGGTGGCAGAATTACAGCAGGAGATTTATCTGTCTAAATCTTATCTGCACTATCAACTCACTATATTATGTATTTAGCTGGGCACACGCTGGTTATGGATGTGGTTTGCCAAATTAGGCATAATCTGTCTGTATAGCCTTCACTGAATAGTGGCTAGATCAGTTCCAGTCACTCTAAGCTATTAGAGCAGTCAGAAGATAACCACCCACATGGGAGACTGTTTATTATTGGGTGATAATCCTTATATTTCACTTCACAAAATTTATCAAAGGGTTGACACTGGAGATATCCTGTTTTCACTGATTATTGCTGTCCCCATAGGGCTCAATGGGGACAGAGAAAAGTGTCAATTTAGTGTAGAGGTGTCCACGGGAGCCCTGAATCCGGTGCCCGTGAAGAGGGCGAAGATGTATGCTATTGCCGAGTCCCTGGAGACAGTGGATGGCCCTGGCTGCTCTGCCCATGAAGAGGGCGAAGAAAGAAAGGAAGACATTCTACTCATCGATCCAGCATTCCAGCGTTCCAGCGGTGAGTATATCTTCTTTTCCGCAGGTCTGGGTAGCGGAGGAAGGATGAGCCAGTCAGGGCTCACCTTTCTCTGCTGGCCAATCAGCGGCCGGATAGGCGAGCCAATCGTGGCTCACCTCCGGCGCCCAGTGATGACCGAGTATATAAACCGCCGGTCGGCACCATCTTGCCAGAAGTGCGGCGGCAGAGTAGAGAGAGGACATCAAGTGACGTCCGGAGCAGCGGAAGAGATCTTCAAGCAAAAAGATGCCGTAAGTGGCTGGGTGCTCTTGTCAGGGCAAGGAGCGACCCTGCTACTAATAATCACCACCGGAGACGTCAGCGGGGAGCCCTTGTAAGGGCTTAGAGCGCCACGCCAAGAAGGAAAGAAGAGGGCCATGCCGGAAACGCCGTTAGGGAGCCCTTGTAAGGGCTAAGAGCGTCCCCGCCCAGAACACTGCCAGAGACGCCGCGCCGAACAGGAGAAGAGGCGCCAAGACCCGGCGGAAGATGGCTGCGGGGCAAGTTGAGTATCCTGGGCAGAGCAGGTAAGTATACTCAGTGTTAGGTCGGGCACAAGGCCCGTGGCTACTGTCGGGCGATAGGCCTGTGGCGCTTGATAGGGGCACAAGGCCCAGGGAGCTGGGTAATAGGCCCTATTTGGTAGTGGGCCAGTAGGCCATAAAGTGTTAAAAGAGCACAAGGCCCTAGTTAGTTAGCCAGAGGGGGCTGATAGCCCATAGTGTATTAAGGGCACAAGGCCCTTGTAGTTAGTGGCCTAGAGGCCATAGTGAGGAAGGCCACAAGGCCTAGTTAGGCAGGGGCTAGTGCCCCTGGGAGGCAGGGCACAAGGCCCCAGTTAGAGGCCAAGAGGCCAAAGTAGAAGGGCACAAGGCCCTAGTCAGTGGGCTCAGAGCCCAAGGTAGAGAGGGTGCTAAGGCTCATAATCAGAGCACAGGCTCTGTAGTTAGCTGGGCAGAGAGAGGCCCATGGTGTAGGGCATAAGGCCCTGGTTGTGTGCAGTAGCGTGAGAGCCCTGAGTAGTGTAGGGCACGGTCCTGTGAGAGTGAGGTGAGTACACTTAGACCAGTAAGGTAACAGTAGAGCAGAAGGCACCTGTTGGTGCTGTAGTAACCGGCTGGTTAGCTAGCAGCTGTGTACCCGTGTAGTAGCTTGCCATATACTGTATCATTGTTTTATTCTGTCTGTGCGGCGAGTATTGCTTTGTATATTGTATTTTTGGTGTGCTACATATTTGTTTCCAGGTGAAAGACATCAGGCCCCGATTAAAGGTAGGCTCTTGTTTCCTGTTGTTTTCCTGTACTAACCTGTGCTGTGGGGACAAGTGTAGTTATTATTATTATTATTATTAATTTTTATTTATAGGGCGCCACAAAGTATCCGTAGCGCCGTACAGGGGCAAACAATGGCACAGTACAAGGTGAAACAGCACAGTACAAGTAACAGTAAGCACTATAACTCTGGGGGCTCAGGCACAGTATGAAAGAGAGGTAGGGAGGGGAAAAGTGAGTATAGGCAGGTAACTACGGCCCAAGAGGGTGGGCACAGATGACAGGTTGAGAGTCACTGAGGGGAGCGGAGAGAAGCGAGAGGAGACAGAGGGCAGAGGGACCGAGAGGAGGTGAGCAGAGTAGCTAGAGAGCGCAGTTAAAAGTGATGGAAACAGGAGGTAGGAGAGCCCTGCTCAAAGGAGCGAACAATCTAAAGGGAGGGGAAGACAGACAGACACATAGATAAGACGGAGAGACGGGAGAAATGGAGACGGAGTCGAGGAAGGGGGAGAAGGGATGAGAAAGAGAGGTAGCCGACCGGTGGGAGTTTAGGCATGAGACTGGAAGGCTTTAAGGAAAAGGTGGGTTTTTAATGTTTGTTTGAAAGAGGACAGATTAGGGGAAGTTCTGATGGAGCGGGTGAGCTTGTTCCAATGGAGGGGAGCGGCGCGGGAGAAGTCTTGGATACGTGCGTGAGAGGAGGTAATCAGAGGGGAAGAGAGGCGACGATCATTGGACGATCGCAGTGGGCGGGAGGGAGTGTGAATAGAGATAAGGTTAGAGATGTAGGGAGCAGTGGAGTTGGCGAGGGCCTTGTAAGTCAGAGTGAGGAGCTTGAAAAGGATTCTGTAGGGGAAGGGGAGCCAGTGAAGGGCTTGGTAGAGTGGGGAGACAGAGGTGGAACAGCGAGAGAGGAAAATAAGCCTAGCAGCGGCGTTAAGTACAGATCTAAGGGGAGCGAGATTAGAGAGGGGGAGGCCGATAAGGAGAAGGTTGCAGTAGTCCAAGCGGAAGATGATCAGAGAGTGGACGAGAGATTTGGTGGCATCCTGGGAGAGGAAGGGCCGAATGCGGGCAATGTTGCGAAGCTGGAAACCGCAGGATTTGGCGAGAGAGTGAATGTGAGGGGCAAAGGAGAGAGAGGAGTCGAGGATGACACCTAGGCAGCGGAGTTGGGGAACAGGGGAGATAGATGAGTTGTCAACATTGATAGAGAGGTCAGAGGGGAAGGAGGTACGAGAGGGAGGAAAGACAATGAGTTCAGTTTTTGCAAGATTGAGTTTAAGAAATCTAGAGGACATCCAGGAGGAGATGGCAGAGAGGCATGCGGATACCCTGGAGAGAAGGGAGGGAGAGAGATCAGGAGAGGAAAGGTAGAGTTGAGTGTCATCAGCATAAAGGTGGTACTTGAGGCCGAAGGAGCTGATGAGTGCACCCAGAGAAGAGGTGTATAGGGAGAATAGTAAGGGTCCAAGGACAGAGCCCTGAGGGACCCCGACTGGAAGACTGGAAGGGAGGAAGATGGGGAGAGAGAATCAGAGGTGGAAACAGAGAAGGAACGGTCGGCAAGGTAAGAGGTGAACCAGGAGAGGACGGTACAGGAGAGGCCAATGGACTGAAGAGTGTTAAGCAGGAGGGGGTGGTCAATGGTGTCAAAGGCCGCTGAGAGGTCGAGGAGAATCAGGAGGGAGTAGTGGCCCAGGGCTTTAGCCGAGAGGAGATCGTTCGTAACTTGAGCCAGGGCAGTTTCAGTGGAATGGAGGGGGCGGAAGCCTGATTGGAGAGGGTCAAGGAGGGTGTGTTCAGAGAGGTAGGTGGAGAGACGATTGCAGACAAGTCTCTCGAGTATTTTGGAGGCAAATGGGAGAAGGGAAATGGGGCGGTAATTAGAGAGTGATGTGGGGTCATGGTTGGGTTTCTTGAGAATGGGTGAGACGAGAGCATGTTTAAAGGCGGAGGGGTAGATGCCGGTGGAGAAGGACAGATTAAAGAGGTGAGCGAGGTGGGAGCAGGTGGAGGCGGAAAGGGAGCGAAGAAGGTGAGAAGGGATGGGGTCCTGGGGGCAGGTAGAAGGGGGGGAAGAAGAAATGAGAGAGTGGACTTCCTCACCCGAGGTGGGGCGGAAGGAGAGAAGGAGTTGGTGGCTGGGGGGAGAGGGGGGGAGAGTGGAGGGGGGAGGAAGGGCGAGAGAGGGGGTGGCGGAAGAGTGGGGGGAGGAGGAGATTTCAAGTCTGATGGCCGCGATTTTAGAGGAGAAAAAGGTGGTGAAGTCAGTGGCAGATAAGGAGGAAGGGAGGGGGGGAGGGGGGGAGACAGGAGAGTGTTAACGGTAGCGAAAAAGGGGGCGGGGGTTGGAGGACTGGGAGGAGATGAGGGATTTAAAGAAGGATTGCTTAGCCAGCGAGAGGGCAGAGCTGTAGGAGGAGAGGATAAACTTGAAGTGGAGAAAATCAGCCAGGGAGCGAGATTTTCTCCAGTGGCGTTCGGCAGTACGAGAGCATTTTTGGAGGAAGCGGGTAAGTTTGGAGTGCCAGGGTTGGGGATTGGAGCAGCGAAGGCGGATGGGCTGGGCAGGGGTGACCGCATCAAGGGCGGAGGAGAGGGTTTGGTTATAGAGGGAGGTAGCCTGATTAGGGCAGGACAGGGTGGAAAGGGGAGAGAGGAGAATTTCGAGAGAAAAGGATAGAATAGCAGGATCAAGGGTGTCGAGATCGCGCCTGGACCGGGTAGATTTGGGTGGGGGGAGGGGTTCAGGAGTAGAGGAGAGAGAGAATGAGAGGAGATGGTGGTCCGAGAGTGGAAAGGGGGAGATAGAGAAGTCGGACAGACTGCAACGGTGGGAGAAGACAAGGTCAAGGGAGTGACCAAGGCAGTGGGTAGAAGAGGAGGTCCATTGGGAGAGGCCAAGGGAGGAAGAAAGGGCGAGGAGTTTGACGGAAGCAGGGTCGGTGGGGTTGTCAATAGGGATATTGAAGTCGCCGAGGATAATGGAGGGGATGTCAGAGGAGAGGTGGTGTGGGAGCCAGGCAGCAAAGTTGTCAAGGAAAAGGGAGGAGGGCCCAGGGGGACGGTATATGACAGAGACGCGGAGATGGATGGGGTAGAAGAGACGGATAGAGTGGACTTCAAAAGAGGAGAAGGAGAGGGAGGGTTCAGGAGGAATGAGTCTAAAAGTACAGGTGGAGGATAGGAGAATGCCCACTCCACCGCCTGGGCGGTCTCCAGGTCTGGCGGAGTGGGTGAAGGAGAGGCCGCCATAGGAGAGAGCGGCAGGGGAGGCAGTGTCGGAATCAGTGAGCCAGGTTCGGTAATGGCAAGAAGGTTAAGAGAGTTAGATAAGAAGAGGTCATGGATAGAGGGGAGTTTGTTGCGGACGGATCTAGCATTCCAGAGGGCACAGGAGAAAGGGAGGGAGAGGAGAGGGGAGATGGGGATAAGGTTGGCAAGGTTAGCGGTGCGTGGGGGAGTGCGGGGACAGGAGCGTGAAATTGGGCGAGGTGAGAGTATGGGTATGGCAAGTGAACAGGGAGGCATAGTGAGGTGAGGGAGGGGCATTGGAGGAGTGGAAGAAGTAGAGGGTACAGAAGAATCGTCTGAAGCAGAGGGGCGGGAGAGGAGGACAGGGGGAGTCAGAAGGTAGACAAGAGGAATTGAGATAAGTGAGTTACCAGCTTACACATAGCCAGGGAAGAACACACGTAGTTTTCCCATCCCATAGGTCCCTGGGGTTATGCTGGATTCTAGAGGGGGTGATTGAGTGAGTCAGTGGCAGTGCGGCACAGCTCAATTGAGTTCCAGGGGCGGCCCATGGTTCTGGTTGAGTGTCCCAGTCCTAAGTTCCATGCAAGTTCTCTGGCGGTTCTGGAGTGGGATACGTGTTCCGACCTGGGTGGGGGCAGTCGGGCGGTTCATCGCGGTGACGATCGCCTGTTCCGTGCGGCAGTCTGTGCGCAGGTTGGTGTGCTGTTCCAGTGAGCCTCTTTCGGGCCTTGTGCAGCCAGTCCTTAGGATTCCGTGGGTGACTCCATAGCAAGAAGACAGTCTTCTTTGTACGACCTGGGTGAGGGGGTTAGGAACCGCCCTCCGGAATAGTCCATAGAGAATAGTGAGTAGTTCCCGTTAGTACACCACACCCAGTTAGTATTATAGTTGTGTATTCTAGTTGCGTTGCCGGCCATTAGAGAGTTGTTAAGGTCGGGTTGCTTGTTGTATTAAGTCTAGTGTTGTGGGTGTACATCTTAGCCTCACTGATAGAGCAGACTGAGGTTGTGTGTTCCTTGTCATCCGCAGGTGTCGGGGAAGAGCAAGAGAACAGGACCGGAAGTGGGAGTGTCCCGGTGAGTATAGTGCTCGATTCCCCCTTTCGGTTAGGCCCTCACCAAGAGGTGTGCAAGGTGCTTGAGGCGGGACTGTTCCTGGTCTCAAGCGCCTGTAGTCTCCCACGCCTTGGCAAAAGTAAAGCGAGGTGGCGGCAAGCGAGCTCATTGCTGTGGTCTCGGACAGCACTTTCCTGGTAGGCACGGCCGTAATTTCTGTTTCTTCTTCAGAGGGACGTGGTTGGAGGTGACAAGGGTTGCGGTTGCTGGTCTGCTGGGATAGGACAGCGGCTGGGGCATCGGAAGCGGACATTGTTTGTAAAGTAAGTTCTTCTGCGTGCGTCTGTCCTGTTCCCCGCAGGCGCTTACATTAGTAAGTGGCAAGTGGCTTAACATTTCGTCGCTTGGTTTTTTATCTCTTGTAAAGTTAACACCATCTCTGGAAGGTGTTAACAGCAATAGGACAGTTCTAGAGGTAGAAGTGTTGTGCGGATTGTAACTAGTCACTGGACTCCCCTTCTCCTAGTCACTGTATGGCAGTGCACAGCTATACAAGTAGGCCATCAAAAAGTTAAGTGACGCCAGATTTATTATGCGGGAACAATACGTCACAGTCACATCACAACACACTAGTCAGTCCGTTTTTGGCTCCTCCCCTTTCCACCAAGAATCTCATGAAGCCTTCTAGTACATTCTGGCACCAAAATGCCCGTTTTTCATGGGCTTTTGCAACTTGTTGCAGTGTTTAACTTTTCTACTTGCTTCTAGTGCAGGTTGCAGTTTGTCCACCCTAAAATGGTCAACGCAATTTGCATTGAACTTCCCAGAGGCACTCTAGGGAACTGTAGTTTTCTGAATGAGTGCAAGCAGTAATATACCTGTCATATGCAGGGTATTACATAACCACATGCTATGTGCAGAGCTGTTTGGTTTGTGTTTGCTATTAGAGGACATCAGAGATGTCCTGCAATGTAGCTGTTGCAATCCCTGCCACCATACTTCTGGCATAAAGATCTGATGAAGTGCAGGCTTTCCAACTTTATTACTCACACACTTAAGCTGGGTACACACTACAGAATTCTCCACCAACTTTTTATGCCGAGCGATTTTACATGCGATCGATGGTCCGATCGCATGTAAAATCGATCGCTCGGTCCATGGACTGCATACACACTAGCCTTGTTTTAGACGATAAAGGGAAGAGCGGCCATCCCATTAGCGACTTTTTACAGCCATGATGTCATGAGCAATAATTTTAATTTCGTACACACTAAAGTATCATTTGCAGGGGATGTAATGATATACCAAAGACATTAGCCTAAAGGGGCAGAGCTTTCACTATAGTTAACACCCAAAGCTGCATAAAAAGAGAAGGCAACACTGTTTCTTCTTTCATTCATATAAAATAGAAGTTTAGTAACATATAATAAATTTAGAAAAAACATTTAACTGCTAAAGTGCAATGCAATGAATATTCCCTAATAATAAAATCCCTTCGTATGTAATGGTATGCTCCATTCTCGGCATGCATCATCGCTTAATGGTCCACAGCAGAAACGAACGCTCATGTCTGAGTATATAAAATGACAGAGGAACCTGTTTGGCGCCGAGGATCGTGAGAAGATGGCGAGTGAGAAAGTGTCAGTGGCTGTTAAGGTTGAGGAGAAGGTGTCAGTGGGGATTGCGGGTGAGGAGAAGGTGTCAGTGGGGGTTGCAGCTATGGAGACGGAGACAAAGTCAGAGATGGTGCTGTAAGGGCCAAAAAATGTTGAAAAAGTTAAGCTGGGGGATGGAGATGCTAAAGAACAACAAAGAGCAAATCCAATGAGCCCAAGAGAGGTAGAGATGATGGTCAAAGTACTGGACCAGGAGGACAACGACATTAAAAAAGGTCAGTAGCACATGTAGTGTACCTGCTTGAAGGACTTTATTTCATTCTAGTGTCACATAAAGCAATGTAAACGCCTAATTTGTAACATAATTTTTTTATGGCAGAACGAAGAATTGACTGTGAGAAGGCCTGTTTAGATACCACTGATACCACTAATGTTACCCTTGTTATCAAACAAGAAAAAATTGCAAAAGAAAAATATATAAAAGAAGTTCTACATGAAGGTATTTCAGTGAACATGTGTAGACAGCTAAATGCTTTGGGCACATACCTGTACTGTTATAATAACCAAAATGGCGCCTGTTTTCCAGAATGTATGGGGGTTAAGCCCGCTATTATTGCGATTGCGCCACAGGGACCAAAACATAAACTGATCTCGAGCAGTGTGCAAGGTGAGAAAATGAGAGTATATATGTCGTTGAATATAAATTACAGATATAGAAGTTAAATGGTAAACATTTTTAATTTCCTTGTTTCGTAGGTAAAGAAATCAAAGGGAATAGAAACCCAAGCGACATCAAGACCTGTTCTGCCACAAACTAGTAGCACCTTTAAAAATACTAAATACTAAAAATAATACTCTGCAGTGCTCTGCAGTACTCTGCGCTCTGATTGGTTCTCTGTACTTTTTTTCCTGCAATAAAAATGTTGCATGAACACTGTGTGGTTTATTCTGGGTATTTCACAAATATTAGTTAATAAAGGTTAATATGACTTCATAACTTAGTTATAAAGGTTAAAGTTTATCAAGGGTATATATGAATACATTGCCAACATAGACGCAAAGGGTAATAACACACGTGCTTTATACAAGTGTAATGGTCTGCAGCCAGACAGGTGCAATATACATCTATACAAAACATGTACTGGGACAGACATCAGAAATTTACATACACACGCCCCCCAGGTCGAGGAAGTATCAGAGGATTGTCGTGGATCGGACGGAAGTTTATACACATTACACAATGGAAACGAAATTGGAATGAAAATATTAAACGGTACGACCGACCAAATGAGGCGACAATCGTCCATTTGGGAAGACTTTTGACCATCGTGTCACTACACACACTGACCCGACTTTTGAACGAGCGGTCGTATGTCGGCTGATTGAGCCGATTAATGGATGAAAAGCCTGTAGTGTGTACCTAGCTTTAGCTGTCCAGTTAAAGATGGGACCCTGCTGCCGTGGAATAGTAATGTTACCCCAGCAGGGGTTCTTCCTGAAGTGAATTAGTGCAGGGAGCATGCTCCCCCAACAGGATAGAGTAGTGATGTGAGGCTCTTGTATTACTGGTGCAGAGAGAGAGAGATTGTGGTGTGAAATGTGCTCCTCTATGAAACAAAGTTCATACATTCACAAAAGAATATGCTCTCCTTCTTGGGTCTTTGAAAAATTAGCAGCAAGTCAACTTCATACAATAAAAACAAAACAGTTCATCAACTATGTCGAATATAATTTTCTAAGAAATGAACACAACTTTATCATATAGAAGAGCTGTAACAAATGATTTACTTCTATTTTCAAAATCTAAAAGTTCATTATTTGATTTAATGAAAGCGGAAGGCAACATTATTATTAATATTTCACATATGATTTATTGCATTGTAGATGTATCTGTAGTCACTAGAAAAAGCTATCTCTTGATAGATAAGCAGGGCTTAATTATTTCACAATACCAATTTGTGTCTCAAGATTAGGTCTTCTCCTTCAACTAATTTTTCAATTCAATTTAAACTAGACTTAATTAAATAACATGTTTATTAACTTGAATTGTTTAATTAGACCTAAGTAAGTGCAAGTTAAAAATTAGTTATAAGAACCAGAGTAGTAATGTTGGAAATGTTGATAAATGCACTCAACTCATTTACTTATAAGGCAAAACTGATTTGTCGCCACTGCATATTCAAAACAATATTCATCTTCATAATACACAGTGAAATTGTATACAATGCCATTTTAGGTCTCGTCCACGCAAGTAAAGTGTAGGGGAAATAGTACATTATAGAGATCAATTAAACTTTGCCACGCACCGGACCTTCTGGCTAAAGTTGGGTACACACTACAGAAATTTCGACCAACTTTTTATGCAGAGCGATTTTACATGTGATCGATGTTCCGATCGCTCGGTCCATGGACTGCATACACACTAGCCTTGTTTAGGACGATAAAGGGAAGAGCGGTCGTCCCTTTAGCGACTTTTTACAGCCATGTTGTCCTGAGCAATGACTGTAATTTCATACTCACTGTTGTGGATCGGTCGGAAGTTTATACACACTACACAGCGGAAACGAGATTGGAACGAAAATATTAAACGGTATGACCAACCAAATGAGGCAACAATCGTCCATTTGGGCAGACTTTCGACCATCATATCACTGCACACACTGACCCGACTTTTGAACGAGAGGTCGTATGTCGGATGATTTAGCCGATTATTGGATGAAAACTGTGTAGTGTGTACCCAGCTTAACTTATCGGGGTCCGGTGTGCAGGCCTGTCTTCCTTCGTCGGTCTCCTCCACGTCATGATCTTCTGATGAAGTCTGCCATCTTTTATTTTGGGGGTGTGCATGCGCACTCCTGTCTTTTATAATTTTCCCTTCTCAGCTATTGGCTGATTAGATCTCACTCCCTCTCATACTTCTGAATATTTAAGGCACCTGTTCTGGCAGTATGTTGTCAGATCTTCATGTCCTGTAGACTGCTAAGCTGCTGAATTGTTTTGGCTCCTGTATTCCTATGTATTTCCTGTTTGTCCTGGTATACAGTTCCTTGTGTCTTTTTCCAGGTATCCTGTATCAGTTTCCATTCTGCAGATCCTGGTATCCAGCGCTCTATGCTTCTCAGCTAATCTTGGTATCATGTATCCGTTCCTATTCAGCAGATCCTGATATCCAGTGCTATATGCTTCCCAGGTAATCCTGGTATCCTGGCATCCTGTATCCATTCCCAGGACCGCCAAGAGGAATTTGGGGCTCCAGTACAGCCACTTTCTGGGCTCCCTTTCACACATAGTAGGAAAAGGGATGTGCATCGCCGCTGAGCGGCAGCACTGACGAAAAGGGCGTGGCCACACAGTGATGGGGCATGGCCAACATGGGCTGTGGCTGTGCCTCTTTACACATGACATTATGAGGGGGAATTCCATTAGACGCGAAATGTCTCCAAAACGTCACTTAACGGCAGAGATTGTGACAGAAATTTGTACCGTAATTGAAGGCAATGTGTGCGGTGTGATGTCTGCGCACCACATTGCCGGCAATTGAATTCCCCCCATTATGTATTAAGATGGTGTTGCTATCACCTACCTGTTATTGGAGCTTTCACAACCTGGTACTGAATTCTTGTCTGGATCCTGGAATGTTGGGAACTGTTTAGAACATGTACATGAAATGTGGAAATAATTAGCAAACACAGTACACAACACAGATCACGCAGTATATAATTATATAACAAGCAAAATATTCTTGATAAAAATAATCACAGATGTCTATATGTTTGGAAATGGTCAGATAATGAAACACAATAATATCTGTATAAGAGAAATGGCTGCCTATCTGCAATCCCATACAACAATAAATACACAATAAAAATTAAGAGGCGCTCAAAAACCCTTAAACATAAATTCAATAATGAAAAATTATAAAATTAATAATAAGAAAAAATTACATAAAATTGTAAACTCCAAACTAATTTATTCATAAAGTAACAATATGGGGAAGATTCAATTGCCGGCGATGTGGCAAGTGGACATTGTACTGTGCACAATGACAGTAATTACAGTAGGAACCTCCGCAGTGAAGTATCTCGTGGACGTTCCTGAGACAACTAATTGAACCTCCCCCATGTCTAACAATACAAAAACAATATAAAATATATATATATTGTGGCAATTGGGACACTTTGTCACCTTCTAATAGAGGAAAGACTGATGGTTTCCCTGGGAAACTACAGCCTAAAGGTGCAGAAAGGGTTAAATCTGCACACACTCACACAGCGCAGGAGACCAGGTGGAGCACCTAGTCTAATCAATTAAGGAGTCAGCCAGAGCAAGGCCTGACAAGCAGCTTAAAAAGCTGAGTTTGAACTGTGTTTGGGAGACTGAAGCCAACAAGTGGCCAGTGACCAGTTAGGGACCTAACTGTGATAGTCAGAGTTAAGGGCTATGGGACTATGTTTATTTCTATGAATGTTTCATTTGATTTACAGATGCTCACTGACCCCCGTTAAGGGGTTTTGTTTTTGTTTTTTGATCTGGATTAGCTTTGTGTTTTGGTTTTGGTTCTGGCAAAACCACCCTCGTGTGTTTTGGTTTTGGTTCTGTATTTTTTTAGACAAAATGCTAAAATATGCTAAAATCACATAATTTTGCTCTTTTTTTGATCCTACATTATTATTGACCTCACTAACACTAATTTAAAGTAATTTGCAGTCAATTTTGACCACCTCACAGGTCACAATATTATTTTCATACACTTTCAAACATAGATTGCAGCAGTTCTTGCCATTGTCATGCGTGGGCATAAGACCAAAAATCCAGCTCTTAACCATCTAGGATCCTCATCCATGTTACGGCAAGCGAGTTAATGGAAAGCTGTTGAGGAAATCAGAAACTTATGTTAAAAAATAACAACAAGCAGTCCAGCATCATCTACCTCCCTTCCCTCATCTAGATCCCAGCACCTGCAACATATACCCCCAACACCTTCATCATCAATATCCTCACAAGTGATGGGAGTTAGTTCTGCATCCAAGTTGCTAAAGCTAGATGACTCCTCCACTAACCATGATTCCTCTGAAGAATTATTGAGCGTTAGTCTAGCTGCTCCTGCTGCTGTTGCTGCTGGCAGTGGATCTTCAACCCAGAAGAAGACTACTAGTAGTTTACAACAATTGACTGTTAAACAATCCTTTGCTAGAGGAAGAAAGAAAGAAAGCTGTCACCTAGTCGTAAAGCGGATCACAGACACCATGGTGACTATGCTAGTATTAGATCTGCGTCCAATATCCACTATTAATGCAGCTGGTTTTAGACAGTTACTTGAGGTCTTCTGTCCCTATTACCAAATTCCATCACAATACTATTTTACTAGAAAAGCTATTCCTTGCCTCTACCAGTAAGTTCGTAAAAATGTAATTATTGGGCTACAAAATGCCATTCTACCCACTGTACACTTAATCACAGATATGGGAACAAGCGGAACTGGGCAAACTAAAGATATGACTGTGACAGCCCACTGGTTCCTGCTGGTGATTCGCCTTCACCAGCAGGAACAGCAGCAGCATGTACCCAAGCACGTCACATTTTTCAGAAGTAGGCTACTCTGTGTATCAGCGGCTTTACTAAGAGGCATACAACTGACTATCTATTACAACTAAGGGATGTCATTGCAACATGGCTAATCCTGCTTGGACTCTCCTGAGGATATGTGATTTCTGATGACGCCACCAATATAGTTAGAGCATTACAGCGGGGGGAATTCCATCACATTTCCTGTTTTGCTCACACAATCAACTTGGTGTTACAGAACTCTTTAAAAAATGACAATGACATGCAGGAGATGCTGTCTGTGTCCAGAAAAAATTAGGGTAATTTTCGGGATGCTGCAACAGCATGTAGGAGAATGCAGCAGCTGCAAGAAGACTAGAATTTGAGGGGGAATGTACTTTAGTCCAGCAAAGTAGTCACCTGTGAAGAGAGTGCAGACACGGTTAGCTTGAGTCAAGTGATTGCGTTAATTATACTTTTTGAGAAGCAGCTAGAGAAATTGAAAGATAAAATGAAACTAAGCAAATCCGCTAACTATATTGTAAAGGTAGATCTAGGACTTAAGTCGCTTCGCCAGGATTCAAGAGCTATCAACATCTTGTAATGACATCTCCTCCTTCAGTTTCTCTGGCAAATGCTTCCTGGAAAAAACTTAGCTTTCCCAAGACACCCAGTGGTGATGCAGATAAATAAGGAAGTGGAGGTTGCTCAATCAATTTATAGGCTATAGCAGGTGCTTGAAAGGGTGGGGTTATCCTGAAAGGAACAAACACACAGAGAGATGCCCCAGCACACTGCTATAGCCAGCCACAGATTTGCCATTTCTACTGTAGATAAAAATGCAAAAGTCTTAGTTGCACATATTTGCAAATGTATGTTAAAGCCACCTGCCTCTCCACTGTGCTTTTGCTAATAGGGTGGTCCTAACTCTAAACAATGAGAGCAGATCTGTTGCTGGCTATAGTAGTGTGCTGGGGGATCTCTCTTGGTGTCCTGGTATCATGTATCCATTTCTATTTAGCAGATTCTGGTATCCAGTCCTATATGCTTCCCAGCTTATCCTGGTGTCCTAGTATCCTGTATCCAGGGCCGGACTGGGACTAAAAATCAGCCCTGGCATTTAAAACACACAGGCTCACCTGCTGTGGGCTCCATTCGCGATATTGTTGCACTGTGAAATGGCGTTGCTGGTGCAGTCCAACATGTTTAGCAGCAGCACAAACTTGTGTATCACACTTTGTCTTCTGCCCACCCTGATCAATTCCCTTGTTGTGCAAATCAGTTTGCTTGAATTACAAAAGCATACTGTTCTGACTGTGTGCCAAAACATAAGACGACTACAGAAAACCCAGGGATTGATTAAGGGTTTTGGTCACCGTAGACAAATACACCAACAGCGCCTCCCTACCACTGCCCCCCCCCCCCCCAATGTATAGTAATACTCCTAAATATAAATATTCCGAAACATTCTCCAGCATTCAAATTTAGATTGATTGCGCCGTTCTCTCTTACCTGTTCTTGCTCTTCTCTCTTACTGCTTTGTTGTCTTCCCGCTGGCTTCTGGAAATTTGGAGCCCTGTATTGAAAATGCAAACATTTTACTATCTTGCAAAATGTTAACAAACCCTGAATGAATAGGCTCTTTAATTAAAAAAAAAAAACACTCCATCATGGACAGATAACACTATCCCATTGTACAGGTATATATAAGTAATATCTGAACATTTGTGGTCAATAAAATATTTACCTCTACCAGCCCCATCTGGTATTTAATATTCTAGTGATAGCTGAGACCAGAGAGCGGCCATATAACTGCTACGCAAAAAAGATATCATGCCCCCCAAAGCTACTCTATTTTTTAAATACCACGTAAGACATTTCATTAACCCTGTAGGCATTTTCAGCCCCTCTTTCCCACCCTGCAGACATTTTCAGCCCCTCTTTCCCCCCCCTCTGCAGACATTTTCAGCCCCTCTTCCCCCCTGCAGACATTTTCAGCCCCTCTTCCCCCCCCCTGCAGACATTTTCAGCCCCCCCTGCAGACATTTCATCCCCCCTGCAGACATTTTCAGCCCCTCTCCCCTCCCCCTGCAGACATTTTCAGCCCCTCTCCCTTCCCCCTGCAGACATTTTCAGCCCCTGTCCTCCCACCCCTGCAGACATTTTCAGCCCCTGTCCTCCCACCCCTGCAGACATTTTCAGCCCCTCTCCTCCCACCCCTGCAGACATTTTCAGCCCCTCTCCTCACACCCCTGCATACATTTTCAGCCCCTTTCCCCTCCCCCTGCACACATTTTTGGGTCCTTTCCCCCCCCCCACCCTGCACACATTTGTGGGTCCTTCCCCCCCCCCCTGCACACATTTTTGGGTCCTTTTCCTCCCCCCCCCCCCCCGCACACATTTTTGGGTCCTTCCCTCCCCCCCCCCCCCGCACACATTTTTGGGTCCTTTTCCTTCCCCCCCCCCCCCCCGCACACATTTTTGGGTCCTTTTCCTTCCCCCCCTTCCCTGCACACATTTTTGGGTCCTTTTCCTTCCCCCCCTTCCCTGCACAAATTTTTGGGTCCTTTTCCTTCCCCCCCCCCCCTGCACACATTTTTGGGTCCTTTTCCTTCCCCTCTTCCTGCACACATTTTTGGGTACTTTTCCTTCCCCCCCCCTTGCACACATTTTTGGGTCCTTTTCCTCCCCCCCCCCCCCCCCCTGCACACATTTTTGGGTCCTTTTCCTTGCCCCCCCTGCACACATTTTTGGGTCCTTTCCCCCCCTTGCACACATTGTAGGGTCCTCTTCTCCCCCCCCCCCCCATCCTGCACACCTTGTCGGGTACTCTTTCTCTCCCCCCCAGCACCATTTTCGCTGAGAAAATAAAAAATACACTTACCATAAGCAGCCTCCGGGAATCCACTGTGCGCCCTCTACAGCCAGTCCTACGCGGCCGCGCGATGTGATGACGTCACATCGCGCGGCCGCGTAGGACTGGCTGTAGAGGACGCACAGTGGATTCCCGGAGGCTGCTTATGGTAAGTGTATTTTTTTATGACAGTGAGGGAGCCGGGCCAGCCCACTGAGCCGTCACGTGTGATGTCATGACGGCTCCACCGGGGCAAAAAAACATAATTTAATATAATTAAGTGGGGGATCGCAGGGAGCCGGACCAGCCCACACTGCCATCGGCCCTTCTAGCATTTGCCAGAAGTGCCAGATGGCCAGTCCGGCCCTGCCTGTATCTGTTCCTATTCAGCATATCCTGATATCCAATCCTATATGCTTCCCCACTAATCTTGTATCCGTTCCTATTCAGCATATCCTGATATCTAGCTCTTTATGCCTCCCGCCTAATCCTGGTGTCCTGGTATCATGCATCCATTCCATTCAGCATATCCTGATATCCAGTCCTATATGCTTCCCAGCTAATCCTGGTGTCCTGGTATCCTGTATCCGTTCCTATTCAGCATATCCTGATATCCAGTCCTATATGCTTCCCAGCTAATCCTGGTGTCCTGGTATCCTGTATCCGTTCCTATTCAGCATATACTGATATTCAGTGCTATATGCTTCCCCACTAATCCTGTTGTCCTGATATCCTGTATCTGTTCCTATTCAGCATATCCTGATATCCAATCCTATATGCTTCCCAGCTAATCCTGGTGTCCTGGTATCCTGTATCCGTTCCTATTCAGCATATACTGATATTCAGGGCTATATGCTTCCCAGCTAATCCTGTTGTCCTGATATCCTGTATCTGTTCCTATTCAGCATATCCTGATATCCAATCCTATATGCTTCCCAGCTAATCCTGGTGTCCTGGTATCCTGTATCCGTTCCTATTCAGCATATACTGATATTCAGGGCTATATGCTTCCCCACTAATCCTGTTGTCCTGATATCCTGTATCTGTTCCTATTCAGCATATCCTGATATCCAGTACTATATGCTTAACAGCTAATCCTTCTCAGGGGCGCACGGAGGATTGTCGGGGGGGGGGGGTTTCTCCCCGCCGACCAAAAAAAAAACCACGAGAGAGAGCGCCGCGGCTGCTGTATAGGACAGTGGCCACTTAGTTAGCGCAGGGGGGGGTTACTAGAGACTCAGAAACTCCCCCTGCGTGCGCCACTGTTTCTATCCTGTATCCATTGCTCTTCAAGTAATCTTTATATCCTGGTTTTCCTATTCTGGTCTCCCCTTGTCAGTTAACATCCTCTTCTCCTGCCAGTCTCACCTGATAGCCATCCGTACATACATATGCTTTAACAGGGAAGGATGGCCCCCTCAAATGTGGGCCCCATAGCAGCTGGCCTTCTTCCACATATGGTAGTTATGCCCTTGATCAGAATCATCAATGGATCTCTGTGCTGTGCTGTTTCTTGAGTTGCATTCCATTTGAAATACAGCTCAAAAAAAGCTATCATGTGGACGAGCCCTCAGGGCATGTTCTCAAGGTTGTTTGTGCACTTGCTTGTGGTGCATTAACCTGCACTGTGTTCTCTGGGAAGTGAAAGAAGTGTCAGTATTGGTCAAAAATTATCATTTTATTACAATGGCAAATTCTCACAACAGTTTTACAAATGTAAAAAACTGTATGAAAGATTAATTCAGCATTTGCTAAAACTGCTCGTCATGGTGATTATGATCCAAAGTAACATTTTGTAACATACTGCGAAATGGAAGAAGGCATGTGCAGAGCACACTTAGGCACAAGGCCATAGCTTTGTTAGAAAAGGTAGATCCGGTGTTTGCAGAAACACACATCAATGAAGTCGGACAAGCTGCAGTGGAAATCGGTAATTATCCCTTTTACAAATATTAAAAAATATTAATTTAGAGCGTGGAAATGTATTGTAATGTGTTCTTTGAAAGAAGACATCCCCTTTAGGCTATAAAATATAATAACTGGACCTCATTTATATAGCGCAATGGATTCGTACTGGAAAAGGCTTTGTACCAGTGCACCTAGATTGTTTGCTCAGCGCACTTTTCATGGTGCATTCCTAGGAGTGGAGGAAATGGAGATGTTGCCTATAGCAACTAATCAGATTCTAGTTATCATTTATTTAGTATACTCTACAAAATGACAGCTAGAATCTGATTGGTTGTTATAGGCAACTTCTCCACTTTTTTAAACCCACAGTTTAGTAAATATACCCCCTAGTCTCTGCTCTCAGGTGATATCTCTGTGTACTAGAAGTGTGCCTAGGTTTATGTAAGGCAGAAACATCTCAAGAGGCACGCTGTTAGAAATGGCACATCGAAGTCTAAATTCCTACCATGTCATTTCCATGAATGTTCACATGTTCTCCTAAAATACTGCTTGCTCTCACCTCATATATGCTTACATCACTCATTACATGTGTGTGCTAAGATTTTGCTTATATTGGGGAATTATACAATTATAAATGTGCGTCTTTGCCAAAGTGCAAAAGGAAAATGCAGAATGCGTCACATTAATGTATAGAACGAGACCCTATCTCTGCCAGATGGAAACCTAGGAGCAGCTGTGCAAAGTGAAGTACACTAAGGGCTATATTTACTAAGCTGCGGGTTTGAAAAAGTGGGGATGTTGCCTATAGCAACCAATCAGGTTCTAGCTGTCATTTTGTAGAAGGTACTAAATAAATGAAAGCTAGAATCTGATTGGTTGCTATAGGCAACATCCCCCCTTTTTCAAACCCGCAGCTTAGTAAATCTAGCCCTAAAAGTCACTAAAGAGGATTTTGCTGTGTGCCTCAGTTGTTTTGTAAACGACTTCTAGTGAGTTAGCTGTCTACAGCTCTACTTCTCTAGTATTAAGAACAGTACATCTCGTAATTACACAACCGCACAATAGACTGGACAGATGACTTATGAATTAAATTGCACGTCACTTATTTTCAAATTTTGGGAGTCTAGCCTCATGAACAGTAGGAAGGTACGGGGTTAGACCAGGGCCGTAACTAGGGCTGTGCGATAGGGGCGACCGCCCCGGGCGCAAAGCTAAAGGGAAGGGGGGGGTGCAGTTTATGAATATTTTAGGTTCATTTGGTTAAAATTGAGGGCTGGGGGGTGGCATTTCTCTTTCTTGCCCCAGGTGCTAAAATTTTAGGTTACGACTCTGGGTAAGACCCCACCATTTTGTTGGCTGGAGAAAAAAGGCTCTGTATAAACCATCTCCAAAAAATGAGTATTACAGCCTCATTACTTTTTGTTTTATAAAAATAGAACTGCACGTTTTTTAATTACCTTTCTTTCTTTTGCTCTTTTTCCTGGCTCATTAAACATGTAGAAACCTATTTAGTTATATTTAAATAATATGTATAGATTTATCGGCTACGCATAGATAACAACACATTGCTGCAAACTGCATTAATAAAGGGTTAAATCATATTTTTAGGGAAATGGGAATTGTCTTCAATAATGAACCTATACCAAATCATTACAATAACTACTTATTTTCAGAATGCATTAGGACATCATATGTCATAAAAAGAATAGTCTGACAAATAAATGTTTGTAATCTTACAGCTAAGATACTATTAGGAAAAGGTCAAATGTCCCTGCAAATACTATGTGGCGCTGATTGTTCAGGGTAAACCTTAAATATCTCTTTGTGGGTGGCAATCTGTACAAAAACAAATACTACGGCTTTCTTTTGCCAGATTGGATATGAGTGTCTTTTTTTTTTTCCATCTGTTTTGCTTAGCTAGGGTGGAGCTTGGCATAACCCAATTACATAGATACTGATCCTATTTGGAGAACTAGGTATGAGTGCATTTTTTAAATTTGAAAGCTGCTGTGGGGTGGGAAAAAAAAAAAGATAACTTTTCGAGTTCTGTTTAACTTGCTTTATGCAGAGTGGAATCTATATTTTCTCTCCACACCCATATTACGTGTGATCTCATAATCCAGCCAAGGGGAGAAGGGGCGGGAACTGGTGTGGTGTGAGGGAGAGGTTCAAAACAAGTCCCAGATTCATAGAATCCACCAGCCGCACTCTTCTACAGTTGTCTCTTCTGCTAAATCTGATAGGTCCGATCTGCTTGTGAAACGTTCTGCCCCACAATACAGGTGAGTGCACGATCTCTTCCTAGATGTATAGTGCTGTGTGCAGCGATCTAGTTGCCTGTCTGCCCATATTTACTTTAAAGAACGGTAACAGATAAACTAGGAAAGCTTTAGATTGCCATAGAAACTATTTTTTCCATGTTGTATAGTAGAGATAATGATTTTAGAGAACCCCTTTTGTTGTTTCTGAAAAGATGCATCTCCTCTTTCCCCATGCTCCAGGTATAAAGCTATCACTTACCATCTGTTGTTTGCTTCACATGCAACTTTGGATATTTTTTTTAACTTGGTTAGTAAAACTAATTTCTAAAGGGGGGGAAAAAAAACTTTTGTAGTACAATGACTTTTTATTTTAGGTTTCTGTGACTGTAAGAGTAACACGTGTTCTTCATTGTGGGGCGTTTCCCTTTAGTTTCTTTTTTTTATTACTCTGAATATGCTTTCACAGCAAGGCAGTTTTATCTGCCTGTGAGTATTTGTGTAGCACAAACAATTACCTATCTCCTAAATTGACTCTAGGGCTGATGGAGGGGCGGTTCCATCATGGGGAATGTGCCTGAGGATGGTTTGGTTATTGCAAATTAAAGCTGAACTCAAATTCCTGTTATTTTAACTCCTTGAGTTGTAAGTTGGGGAAAAAAAATGAGCTTAGTGAAGAACAGATGTCAGAAGAGGCAGCGCCTAAAGACAATTAGACGTCCAGGTTCATGTACAGTGAAAGCAGATATTTAAATACTACTTATTTAATATAACAATGTACAGCAGATATAAGTACTGCTTTTGAAACTTAACTTGCCTCTCAAAAGTGTATTTTTATTTAAAACTTGCTTGCTCCCTCCATCCCAGTCAGAGGTGTGGTTGTGGTTTTTTTGTTTTGTTTTTGTAAGGAAAATATTCCACCTAGTGGTATAAAATATATGGAATTAACTTTACTTTTTTTTTTAAAACTAAGTTGCATATTTTAGAAGGTAAATGAAAACACAAATGTTTGGAAATGAATCTACACTGTATTATCAGTTCGATAGATGCATTTTTTGTTTATTATTATTTTCAAACAGTTAACTGAATGTTATTTCTAGTAGAGTGATCTTTTTTTGTTTTTTGTTTTCTTTGCCCACCTCACCTGAACCTTGCTGGTTGGTCTGTATTATAGTATTTTGTAGGCATTTTGGTTTATGGACTACACAGAAGGATGTGTAATGTCTGGAAATGTTCTGGCGCTCAAGCAACCAAGGTGTAAAACCTGTACAGTTATAAGTTTAATAGAAGTAGACATTTTGACTCTCCCAGAAAATAAATTAAACTATTACATTTGAAGCTATGCTCCCTTTAATGTATGCGTATATATAGTTTGCATTTTATGTTCTCGGCCCATTGTATATTATGGAACATAGTTGTTAGGCAGAATGCAAAGCATAAGAGATTACAGTAATAAATGGGAGATGTTTCAATGAAACTATTCATAGTGTGATATTGCTGATTTGATATTTTTTTTAGTCACTGACCACATTTATGCTTTTTGGGCAGTAGCCCCAACTATTAAAAAGCAATACATCTTTTAGATTATATACATAAACGTAAATGACCCTAGGGGCTAGATTTAGTAAGCTGCGGGTTTGAAAAAATGGGGATGCCGCCTATAGCAACCAATCAGATTCTAGCTGTCATTTTGTAGAAAGTACTAAATGACAGCTAGAATCTGGTTGCTATAGGCAACATCCCCACTTTTTCAAACCCGCAGTTTCGTAAATCTAGCCCTTGGTGTTATCCGTATGATCAGTAGAAAAGGTCTTGAAGCAGGTAGTCAGGGGGGAATGTGCTATGTCTTTCTGGCTGAGCATGAAGCCAATGTACGTCAGTGACACCTGGAGTAGTGAAGCTTGCACAGTCCTTATTTAGGATTCACAGGTAAAGGTGGCAATGTTATAGATGGTAAAATTACAAATGAGGATAGCTTTTTTTTTTTTTTTTCTAGATGAACTAGGTCAATTAAATTCCCACTGTTCCTGATGCACCGGTTAGGTAGGATAAATGTTTGCTAGGTTTCCCTGCACAGACACGTTTGAAAATATTTGAAGGTGACAGTGAGCTCAGTTTTACCATTCTCTTATGTATATGCATTGCATGAATGCAATCTACTTGACATGACACATCATGTTTCCAGCTCTATGTTCCCTTGCAGAGTGATGCTTTGCACGAAGTAGCTTTTGATTATGAATTAGAAGAAAAAATATAGTATGTAGAAAGGGCTGAGTTTTCCTAGAAAAGTGAACACACTTTGTTGTTCTCATAAGGAGAGAAAAGTAAAATTGCTGAATTTGAAATAGAAAGCACATTGCACTTATATGCTTACATCTACTTTTTCTTTTCTTTATTTTTTATGTTTTGACTATGAGTTGTCTCTACTTTATGTCTGTGTTTCGGCTGCACCTATGCAAATTGTTCAGTATACATAGTACTAGGTAGACCAGTTCAGGCAGCAAAGACCACAGACTCTAATATAAAATGATAGCAGCACACTGATCTTTGTTTCTCCAAAAATATTCCATTACTTTCACTCATAGTTTACACTATATTGAGTGTATTTTTTGTTTTATACATAACTTGTTACCCTGTATTAATATTTATTTTTATTGCACAGCATATATAAAACTACCTTATCATGCTTTCTATTTGTTCTACAATTCACTAGTTGTGTTTTAGGCCATATGTCAGTGGCTTCAAAATGTAAGGGAAAACAAATTCAGTATTGTTTTTTTAGTGTAACATAATTATTGTAGTAGATTATAAGAAAAGCATGTCTAATGTTTCAACAACCATGTTAACTGTTCTGTCCTATTGGG